>NC_085141.1:21856203-21961773 GCF_024139115.2 Armigeres subalbatus
AACTTTTGATTTTCAAACAAATTTTAGACCAGCCATGTTGTATGCTGTGCCAATATGGTAGTTGCTGCAATACCAGAAGAAGGTATTGCAGAGTATTCAAAATATTATTTTGAAAAATTGAAGTTGCTCAGGAGTTAGCCTAAGAAGTCGAAATCTGTAATGGGTCTATAGAGATGTGCTCGATCGTTACGCATATATTCAATGAACTTCTAGAATTTCTAATATTGAGATATTGCAACAAATGTCCCAAAATAATTCCAATTTTAGACAAAATCGTTGCAATCTTCTATTGTACAGATTAGCTCCTTGTACCTTAGTATAAAATAGGTTAAGTTTAGTTTAAATTGAAAACATTGTAATTCCTACATGGTTCAATTCAACCAGAGGAAATATCCTTACTGCCAAAGGCAATTTCAATGTATTAATAATTACTAAAATTAACATAAAATAAGGATGATAGTTTTGAGAAAACACGAACACCTAGTCTAAGAGATGAATGCATGTAAGATAATAGCAAATATGTTTTCGTTGGATTGATTTGAAACACAGTTTTCGTCTTCTTGTTTTAAAACAACTTCGTTCAATAAATATTTTGTCGCTTACTGAGGAGTTTCACGTGAATTACCTTCTCAACTAACCAACGATTCTTTTCCGTAGCGCTCACGGAGATGCAGAGCATCTTATCATCTTATAACAATGAGTGTTAAACTACTCTCCTAAACCCTAAGTTTACAGCACAACCGAACGAAGTACACGATTGTTCTTAAGACAAAGTTTTGATTTTCTGTTTATAAGTGGATATAGACACTTAATATATTTGTTACATTTGGCTTGAAGGCCTTCAATGTAATTTTTAAAAGTTAGTTTTTGGTTCAGCAGAAGTCCTAAGTATTTGGCTTCGCTAGACCAATTAATTGGAACCTCATTCATTGTGACAATATGTCTGCTAGAAGGTTTTAAATAAGAAGCTCTCGGCTTATTGGGAAAATAATAAGCTGAGTTTCGGAAGCATTCGGATAAATTTTCCATCTTTGTGAGTAAGTAGAGAAAATATCCAAACTTTTTTGCAATCTACTACAAATGACACGAAGGCTTTGCCCTTTTGCTGAAAGGCCCGTGTCATCTGCAAATAAAGATTTTTGACACCCTGGTGGTAAATCAGGTAAGTCAGAAGTAAAAATGTTATACAATATGGGCCCCAGTATGCTGCCTTGGGGAACACTAGCTCTTACAGGTAATCTATCAGATTTAGAATTCTGATAGTTTACCTGCAATGAGCGATCTGATAAATAATTTTGGATCAGTTCAATAAGAGGAAAATAAAAATCAATCAATTTTACAATCAAACCTTTATGCCAAACACTGTCAAATGAGTCGAATTAAATTCGTAACTCTTAATAACTAATGAGTGGTTGAATGCCCATGGCGAAAACCAAATTGCTCATCAGCAAAAATAGAATTGTCATTAATATGAACCATCATTCTATTTAAAATAAACTTTTCAAACAGTTTGCTTACTGAAGAAAGTAAACTATTTGAGCGATAACTAGAAGCCTTAGCTGGATTTTTGTCCGGCTTTAAAATTGGAACAACTTTGGCGTTTTTCCATTTATCTCGGAAGTATGCCAATTGAAAACATTTGTTAAATAAATTAACCAAAAAGGACAAAGAGCTCTCAGGAATTTTTATGATAAGTATGTAGAAAATACCATCATCACCCGGGGCTTTCAAGTTTTCAAATTCTCTAGTAATAGATCTCACTTCATCCAAATTAGTTCCCAACGAAGCGTCAAAAACATTCTCTTGGTTGAGAATGTCTTCGAAGCTCCGTGCAACCTGATCCTCAATTGGACTCGTGAGACCGAGACTAAAATTATGGGCCCTTTTCGCCATTTGTTAATAACATTTTACTTCCCTCTTTAAGCGCTGGAATTGGCTTTTGAGGGTTTTTTTAAGAATTCTCGTTAATTTCCAAAAGGGTTTCGAACTCGGATCCAACTTCGAGACATTATTTTCAAAGTTGGTATTTCTCAGAATAGCGAAACGTTTTTTAATTTAATTTTACAAATTTCGCCAAATAACTTTCAACGCAGGATCGCGAGCTCTTTTGTATTGCCTTCTTCTCACATTTTTAAGACGGATCAGTAGCTGAAGATCGTCGTCAATAATAATGGAGTTGAATTTAACTTCACATTTCGGAATTGCATTGCCTCTGGCTTCGACAATTAAATTTGTCAAAGATACGAGAGCATTTATCAATATCACTTTTGGTATCGAGAGGAGTATCAACATAAAAATTCCTATCGATATACGTTTTATATAAATCCCAATCAGCTCTATGATAATTAAAATTAGAGCTGATTGGATTATAAATGGCTTCTTGTGAGATTTCAAACGTCACAGGAAGGTGATTGAGTCAAAGTCAGCATGAGTTACCAATTGGCCACACAGCTGACTTGAATCAGTTAAACCAAATCAATTGTCGAAGGATTTCGAGTGGATGAAAAACAAGTTGGGCCATTGGGATATTGAATAGTATAATATCCCGCAGAACAATCTACACAATCTAGTTCCACTTCGATCGTGAGGCTTGTGATCTAATCCGCTCTTTTCTTAGCCAGAGGTCTCAAGCTGTTAAAAGTGGTGACGTACTATCATCCCAGCTCCCAGTAACTGATGGAACACCACAGGGCTCCTGCTTAAGCGCACTGTTGTTTAGCCTTTACATCAACAGTCTTGCCTTAACACTCCAGTGCAACTATCAGCTATATGCAGATGACTTGCAAATTTACTTATCGGGGCCTATTCAGCAAGTTGACCAGCTTATTGCCATGATCAACACAGAACTCCAGCATATTGCGCAATGGGCCACACTGAATAAGCTCTTTCCGAATCCTAATAAGACCCAGGCAATCATCTTCTCAAAAGAAAACAGTGCAGTTGTACCTACCGTCGACATTGTTTTCTGTGGATCTGTGATAGCTACTTCGGACAGTGTTATCAATCTTGGGCTACGAATGGATAAACACCTCAAATGGGTTCCACTAGTGAACGACGTAACGGCCAAAGTCTTTGGAACGCTTCGTATTCGATCCTGCCATATTTTACCTACTGTGACGTGATTTATTACCCTGGATTGTCTGCAGTACTGAAAGATCAACTTGACCGCTGCTTTAAAGCATCTGTACGCTTCGTACATAACATCAAGCGCCGAGAATCAACGTACAGAGTAATCAACACAATAATTGGTCATGACATACGAACGAACTACCACGAAAGGATCTGCTGCTTTATACGACAAGGCTTTGTTGGTAATCTGCCCGACTATCTCCAGCAACACCTTCTACGCGGACAACTGGAACGTGCTCGTGCTTTTGTGATTCCACGACATACATCATCTATGAGGAAGAGTGTCCTCATCGCAGGAACTATAGCCTGGAACCGACTCCCGTTGTCGGTAAAACAACAATACTCCACCAACGCATTCAAAAGTTCACTTAGGGCAAGCTTTCGATAAAATAGAACAAATCTATGTAATTCCACTTATTTAGTTTTCCATTTTGTATAACATTTTTTATGTAAATTTCCTTGCCCTGAAAATAAGGTCTGTACCTACAGGATCACGTAAAACTGAATGAATAAAATTACAAATTACAAATTAAATTTTTGCTTTGTTTAATAATCTTCTACAACACGATCGATTCCGCACTAAATAATTTTTTGCTCTTCGATGCAGACATTAGTTTTATTATTTCGCGTTCTCCCATACTAGCTGGAGTGATCAGCATCAACACTATCGATTGCACACTAGTCAAACAAATTTCTGCTACGCGAGGTAGATTTTTATCACTTCGCAATCTCCCGGACTAGCTGCCGTCCCATGACCAGCAGCAACACGATCGATTCCGCATTCATATTGTGCAAATAGTAAAAAAATATCACAAAATTTAAATTTTAATCATGGAAACACTGAAGACGTTTTATAGAAGAAAACTACATGCATATTTGTCGACTAAGAATGGGGTTATGTAGTAAGCATTAATAGAAAAACCCAGATTAATCCACCTAGCGGTGATGGTGCCTTTCTCGACCTTCGTAAAATGTGTTTGCTTGAAAGTAGATGAGCTAGTAGCTAGGAGTAAAAAAGAAAAACTTCTAGGCCGGAAAAACTTGAAAATCGGATTATTTCAAGCAAAGATATTGTAGATCCAGTTGAGAACGCGAGATCTCGGTTCGGTTTTCAACTTGATCTACAATATGCTAATAAGAATTTCGACAATTTTTTCCTTTTCCAATCTTTTGATGTACATACCCCTGTTTTATTTTACCCAGTTATATATTTAAGTATATCACATTTGGATGTTTGTTAGACTGAAGCTCTGACTACACAAAAAGAAAACGGAAATGTCATTCCATCGAGCGAGCGGAGGGCAATATTTGTTATGATATAAATCTCATGACCGTCCTTCTGCCAAACTCCCGTATGAAGAGGGAGGAAGTGTATCAGTGTGGAAGCATCCGATGGTTCGTTTCGGAGAGAAATAATAGCCTTTCGGTACAACTTTGTAGCACAAGAAAGGCAAAAAGTATTTTGGCCATATTTTCTAAGGTCCAAGCTGGCCAATTTTCAATAGAAAATAATAGAATAGGATTCCGCGTCCAATGCAATTTGTTGTGAGTAAATCGATTGAGGGTAAGTGCATTAAAAATGAGCTAGACTTTTTACGCGCTTTTTTATAACATAAAGCATTTTGGCCATAATTTTTGTGCCCATAGTCCGATCTTCCAAATTTTCAATAGAAAACAAAACGACAGGATCCCGCGTCGAATGGAATTTGTTGCAAGTGGATAAGTACCAAAAAAGTGAGCTAACTTTTCGCACTTTTGGTGCGCGCACACACATACATACACACAGAGACATCATCTCAGTTCATCGAGCTGAGTCGATTGGTATATAACACTATGGGTCTCCAGGTCTTCTGTAAAAGTTTGGTTTTGGAGCGAACATTTAGCCTTTTTGTATACTTTGTAAACAAAAAGGCAATAATGGTGTTCGGCCATAGCTTCCGATCCCATATTTCTATCTTGCCAATTTTCAATAGGAAACAATGGGACAGGAATCTGCGTCTAATGCAACTTGTTGCGTGTAAATCGATCAAGGTTAGGTGTCCGAAAAATAAGTGACTTTTTTCTTTTCTGATTTTTCTATTAAAAAACCCAGATTAATCCACCTAGCGGTGATGGTGCCTTTCTCGGCCTTCGTAAAATGTGTGTGCTTGAAAATAGATGAGCTAGTAGCTAGGAGTAAAAAAGACAAATTTCTTTGTCCGTTCTATGAAAATCAGATTATTTATATTTATATTGTCAGATTAAAGATATTGTAGATCCAGTTGAAATCCGAAAATCATATTTTGTCCCATTTCCGGATGTCGCAACTGCATCGCGAGTGGTGCCCGACTATGGCACAGTTGCGCACTACTCGCGATGCAGTTGCAACATCCGGAAATGCGAGAAAATGCGATTGTCGCGAGACCTCGGTTCGGTTTTCAGCTTGATCTACAATATGCTAATAAGAATTTCGACATTTTTGTTTCCTTTTCCAATCTTTTTGACGTACATACCCCTGTTTTATTTTACCCAGTCATATATTTTAAGGATAGCACTTTTGGATGTAAATTGAACTGAAGCTCCGACTACACAAAACAGAAACGAAAATGTCATTCCCATCAAGCGAGCGGAGGGCAATATTTATTTTTTATTTGATATAAATCTCATGACCGTCTTTCTGCCAATCTACCGTATGAAGAGGGTGGGAAGTGTATCAGTGTGGAAGCATCCGATAGTTCGTTTTTGCAAAGAAATTATAGCCTTTCGGTACAACTTTGTTGTACAAGAAAGGCAAAAAGTATTTTGGCCTAATTCTAAGGTAATAGTCCAATCTGGCCAACTTTCAATAAAAAATAATAGAACAGAATTCCGCGTCGAATGCAACTTGTTGGGAGTAAATCGGTTGAGGATAAGTGCATGAAAAATGAGTGACATTTTTTACTCGCTTTTTTATAACACATAGTATATTTTGGCCATAATTTCTGTGCCCATGGTCCAAATTTTCAATAGAAAACAATACGACAGGATTCCGCGTCGAATGAAATTTGTTGGAATTACAGATAGTGGAGTACATAGATGAGTGAAAATAAATTCTCTGTTTCAACGAACTGTCAAACGTGTTTCCAAACGAGCATGACGTCACGATTTCAATGGAAATGTTATGTGGCGTCATATGCGCGTATCGGCAAAAATCGATTGAATGCTGCTCATCTATATATTCTACTATAGATAGTAGAATCTATAGATGAGCGAAAGCATGGCTGAGTCGCTTTTTTTGACCGTGCATACGCGCATATGACGTCACAGCCCTTAACATTTCCATTGAAATCGTGACGTCATGCTCGTTTGGAGACACGTTTGACAGTTCGTTTGGAGACAGAGGATTTAACTTCGCTCATCTATATATTCCACTATCTATATATTCTACTATCTATAGTTGGAATTAAATCGGTTGAGGATGAGTTCCAAAAAAGTGAGCTAAACTTTTCGCACTTTTGGTGCGCGCACACACACACACAGAGACATCATCGCAGTTCGTCGAGCTTATACGTATATAACACTATGGGTCTCCAGGCCTTCTGTAAAAGTTTGGTTTTGGAGCGAACATACAGCCTTTTCGTATAAAAAGGCAAAAATGGTGTTTCGGCCATAACTTCCGTCCCATAGTCCGATCAAGCCAATTTTCAATAGAAAACAATGGGACAAGATTCTGCGTCGAATGCAATCTGTTGCGAGCGACCTGAGAAGCACACATATTGCACATCAATCACAATAACTTATATATGACCGGATTCAGTCACAATATGGTTACTGCAACCAGATTTGTTGAACTTGTGTTTCTTGGGGAATAGATGAAGTCTAAGTGCTAAAAAAGTGAGCTAGACTTTTTCGAACTCTTTTTCACAATAAATAAGAAAATTATTTTGAGCTTTTTAGTGGAATGTTTTCACCTGTCATAAGACGAGTTTGAACAATCCCATTGAATTCCACCACTTAATTGTATCCTGACAGATACGTATTTCGACCTCAACAGTAAGGCCGTCTTCAGTGTCTTGTACTTGACTCGACTTGAAGAAAATGATCGCAGCTTACACTATTTATACTATGCGTAGGTATAATAATTTATCTAGGTACTTATCTTACTACGGTGCTTATTTCTACTCGCTTGATGCGCTTAATGCTTAGGTATAAACTTGAAGAGCCAGGAGCTACCATTTCCTTGATCTTTATTCAACAACCGCGTTTGTACCTGTCGGTAGATTTCAAGCTCTCAGCAACATCAAGTTTCCACGGCCAAGTGCCATTTCTTAAAATTTTAATGTTTGACGTCGTAATCGAATGATTTTCCTGATATACATGTTCAGCTACCTTAGACCTAAACTCATAATTTAATCCCTTATCAGTTTCCCTCTTAGCCTTTACTTACTTCTGCAATATGTTCTTTGAACCTTACATCTAACGATCTTTTGTTTGACCTACATATACTTTTATCACACTGTGGACAATTAATTTGATAAACCCCTGCCTTATTTAACATTTCTACTCTATCCTTTGTGGAGCCCAACAGTGTCTTCAATTGATTGCTTCTGCTGGAGAATACTTAATCGATACCGAATTTCCTCAGTCGATGGCGTAGTTGGTGGGTGATGTGTTGATCATAGGGGACCCATACCATCTTCAGCGGTTCATCGATTGGTGTCAGTGTTGTCAGTTCGTTTTACGTAGGTTCCTCTGCTTCTTGTTGATGATTGCTTGTATTGTTCTTTCCTTGTATCCATTGATCCTCGCTGTTTCCAAGATGTGTTGTAGCTCCTTCGTTTTTCCTTCTTCGCTCAGGGGAATCGTCTGCATCCTGTGGATCATGTGATGAAAAGCTGCCATTTTGTGCTGATACGAATGATTTGATGTGTATGGGATGACTCTCATGGTGTTGGTGGGCTTCCTGTAGATTTCGAAGTCTAATGTTGCATTTGTTCCTTGATAACCAGTAGATCCAAGAAAGGTAATTTACCTTTCCTTTTTCCTCCTCGTGGGTGAAGTTGATGTCTTTATGCACGTTGTTTATCGCTTCCAAAATCCTGGGTAGATCTTTCCGGATGATGATGCTGAAAATGTCGTCCACGTATCTCCACCACTTCTCGGGTAGTACTCCTTGTTCCTCTAGGTTGTCCTCCAAATTCGCCATGAATAATTCGCACAAAAACGGTGATAGCGGATTTCCATAGGTGCACCCTTCGTTTGTTTGTAGAAGCTTCCACGGAATGTAAAGTAGTTCTCATTCATGCATAATGTTGCAAGCTTGAGATACATCTTTACCTTTCCTCGCGTTGTTGGATCCGTCCGTTGTCCTAGTAGCCAATCCTCCAAAAGGTTCAGAGCATCCTTCACTGGAACGCTTTGGGAACAATGCTGCTACGTCGAATGATACCATGATGTCCTCTTCTCCGATGTTTCCTGATTCCAATATCCTCTTGGTGAACTCCTGGGTGTTTACAACTGATCTGCTGGGGAACGGCTTCGGCATACTCTGGAACTCCTTGACTAACCACTTGGCCAAGTTTTGTGTAGGGGATCCCACTGATGAAACTATTTCTCGCATCTCTGTACCTGGCTTATGTATCTTTGGTAGTCCTTTGATCCTTGGTAAAACAGGGTTCGTCATTTTAACGCGGGCTTCTCCGATGATCGTCTTGCATTCCTTTATCGTTTTATCCGTAAGTCGGATTAGTCCGGGTAGTGGGTCCACTCTCAAATGCCTGTATGGTCCTCCGTTGATTTTTTGTCGTCATCTGTTCATCGTAGTCCTCTTTGTCCATTATCACCACTGCGTTTCCTTTGTCCGCCTTCATGTAGTAAACTGGTTTCTCCTTTAACTCCTTTAAAATCCTCCTCTCGTCTTTGTTCGATGTCCCATGATGTCCTGCTTTGATGGCGTCTGCTACGATGTTTCTCACGCTATTCTGGTCCCGTTGATCAACATTTCGTGAAATCGCTGTCTCAGTATCCACGATTATCTGCTCTAGATCCGCTTTCTGGGTTTATACCTAAGCATTAAGCGCATCAAGCGAGTAGAAATTAGCACCGTAGTAAGATAAGTACCTAGATAAATTATTATACCTACGCATAGTATAAATAGTGTAAGCTGCGATCATTTTCTTCAAGTCGAGTCAAGTACAAGACACTGAAGACGGCCTTACTGTTGAGGTCGAAATACGTATCTGTCAGGATACAATTAAGTGGTGGAATTCAATGGGATTGTTCAAACTCGTCTTATGACAGGCACAATAAATAGTAATTTGACCATAACATCTAAGCCCATAGTCCGATCTGGCCAATTTTCAATAAGAAAATATGAGACATTCTGCGTCGAATGCAATTTGCTCGCAAATCGGTTGAGGAAAAGTGCCTGAAAATGAGTGAGTTTTTTAGCGATTTTTCCATAAAAGGCAAAAATGATATAATTTTCGATCCCATAGTCTGATATGGCCAATTTTCAATAGGAAACAACGGGACAGGATTCTACGTCGAATGCAACTTGTTGTGAGCAAATCGGTTAAGGATATGTGCCCGAAAAATGAGTGACATTTTTTACGCGATTTTTTATATGAATTTGTGTTTTGGCCATAACTTTCGATCCCATAGTTCGATCTGGCCAATTTCAAATAGAAAATAATGGGACAGGATTCTGCTTCGATTGCAACTTGTTGCTAGCAAATCGGTTGAGGGTAAGTGCCCAAACAATGAGTGACATTTTTTACGCGATTTTTTTGTATGAATTTGTATTTTGGCCATAACTTCTGATCCCATAGTTCGATCTGGCCAATTTCAAATAGGAAACAATGGGACAGGATTTTGCGTCGAATGCAACTTATTGCGAGCAAATCGGTTGAGGATAAGTGCCCGAAAAGTGAGTGACATTTTTTACGCGATTTTTTCGTATGAATTTGTATTTTGGCCATAACTTTCGATCCCACAGTCCGATCTGGCCAATTTCAAATAGGAAACAATGGGACAGGATTCTGCGTCGAACGCAACTTGTTGCGAGCAAATCGGTTGAGGGTAAGTGCCCGAAAAATGAGTGACATTTTTTGAGTAGTTTTGCGCACACACACACACACACACACATACACACACACACACACACACACACACACACACACACACACACACACACACACACACACACACACACACACACACACACACACACACACACACACACACACACACACACACACACACACACACACACACACACACACACACACACAGACATCAAATGAGTGACATTTTTCACGCGATTTTTTCGTTTGAATTTGTATTTTGGCCATAACTTCCGATCCCATAGTTAAATCTGGCCAATTTCAAATAGAAAACAATGGGACAGGATTCTGCATCGAATGCAACTTGTTGCAAGCAAATCGGTTGAGGATAAGTGCCCGAAAAATGAGTGACATTTTTTACGCGATTTTTTCGTTTGAATTTGTATTTTGGCCATAACTTCTGATTCCATAGTCCGATCTGACCAATTTTAAATAGAAAATAATGGGACAGGAATCTGCGTCGAATGCAACTTGTTGCGAGCAAATCGGTTGAGGATAAGTGCCCGATAAATGAGTGACATTTTTTACGCGATTTTTTCGTATGGATTTATATTTTGGCCATAACTTTCGATCCCATAGTTCGATCTGGCCAATTTCAAATAGGAAACAATGGGACAGGATTCTGCGTCGAATGCAATTTGTTGCGAGCAAATCGGTTGAGGATAAGTGCCCGAAAAATGAGTGACATTTTTTGAGTAGTTTTGCGCACACACACACACACACACACACACACACACACACACACACACACACACACACACACACACACACACACACACACACACACACACACACACACACACACAGACATCACCTCGATTCGTCGAACTGAGTCGATTGGTATATAACACTATGGGTCTCCGGGCCTTCTATAAAAAGTTTGTTTTTGGAGCGATCATATAGCCTTTACCGTATACTTAGTATACGAGAAAGGCAAAAATTGTATAACATAAAGTTTTGTATAACTTTACGATTTTGTTCAGCGGCGCAGCCAAAATTTTTGATAATATAAAGTATGGTTTAAGTTTAAATTTGTTTCGAAATTCCGTGGAATTCCATTAAATTTCGTTAGAAGCTAGTTTTTTCTAGCGAAATTTTTGTAATTTTACGAAACGAAACGAAATCAAGAAATCAGATTTCGCCATGCTCAAATTCCGCGAAATTCCGCGGAATTTTATTTCGAACCACCTGAAACGAAATTTTTCGAAATACCGCATATGCTTAATGATTACCTCTAAACGTTCGCACCATTGATCCCTTCCAACAAACCTCCTGCAGCGCTACGATGCCGAATCCACGGTCCTTAAGCACATCGGCGAGTATGCGTGTGCTCCCGATGAAGTTGAGAGATTTGCAGTTCCACGAACTGAGTTTCCAATCGCTAGTCCCTTTTCGTCGCAGTGGTCTTCGCCGATGGTTCCGGTCCGTACTCTCTTGTTGATTATTCGTTGCGTGAGTTTTTTTTGGCTGGCTTGCAGGGCCTGATACCAAACCCCCTATGGTGCACAGTTTTACTTAGAGTCCCTCGCTGGCACTCGGACGATGATCAGCCGGTCCTGTTGTGAGCTGATCCTGACATGGAGAACAGACGCTCAATAAGATTTGCACCTCCGGAGAGGTGCTGACGGCCTTCCCCGTCAGCATACGACCATAGTTCCCACCGGGGTTGGTTACCCGATCTTCCCTAAGGTTGCTCGTATCCCGGCCAGCACCGCGGGGAGGTAGGGATAGGAGTTGCTGGGTAAGAGGCTAAGGACCGCGAGATGGGATCTATTTTATTCCTTCAGGTACGCGAGGTAGTTTAATGTAAAGTAAAAACAAAGTGTGTAATAGACTTTAATTAGTGCTTCGTCCTGAAGATTGGTGTTTTGTGTGACTGATGGTCATTTTTGATGACGAAAATCCCCCTAAAGGATTAGTGTTTTGGACTGGAAGTTCACTGGCGGTGTTGTGGGTGAAGAAACATAGCTCACGGTCCGGAAGGAACCCGGCAGTAGCGGTGTGCTAATTGCTGTGGAAGGGGAAGGGTTGTTTGGCTGAATCCCATTCGACCGAAAGCCATTTGACCGAATGCTACTAGGCCGAAACCTATCTGGCCGAAAGGGTCATTTGGCCGAAAGGGTCGTTTGGCCGAAAGGGTCATTTGGCCGAAAAGGTCATTTGGCTGAAAAGGCCATTTGGCCGAAAGGGTACTTTGGCGGAAGGGTCATTTGGCCGAAACGTTCGTTTGGCCGAATAGGGTCATTTGGCCAAAAAGGTCATTTGAAAAGAAAGAAATTAAGAATGAGAAGAGAGACGACTCACTTCTCACTCAACAGACCGCATCGTGCTTTCGTGCTGTGCGGTTCTTTCTCTCTTTGCTTAAGGAAGTTTTTAATACTACCCGAAGCTATTTTAATTTCAACGGTGCTTCTTAGCGCTATTTGTACCCACTGATCCCGTTACGATCTTTGCAAGGACCCGTGCCTTCGTTTTACGTTGGACCCGCTTGCGGAAGTCAAATTCCGACAAGCGGTGGTAATCCTGCAGGGACACCGTTCTGGGAAAAAACCTCTTAGAAGGTCACGTCTCCACGCTCAGCAATGAGTATTAACAAAAACAAGAGGAAGGGGAGTCTCTGAATTCTCCACTTCCTTCAAAGAAACAAGGTTTCAAGACCGTCCTGCCCAAGCGCGGAAAAATAGAAGGAAGCTGGAGAATTCAGATATTCCTTCTAACTCTAATATCGGAAATAATTCTTCTCCAATCGAACTGGAGCAATCAGTTCGATTTGATTAATGATGATATTGAGCAAATCGAATCTAGCCCAGGTGATTCGATTCATGCGAAAAAGGATTCCGCCGATTGTGGTATCTGTTGCCGAGTTTTCTGGCTTTAGGAATGAGATTTTGAGTAACCTTCAGGGGATCAAGGTTTCATTTCAGATTGCTAGGAAGGGTGACTGCCGCGTTTTGCCCGGATCCTTTGACGATCGCAAACGTCTTCTTCAGTATTTAACTGAGAAGCGCCATAAATTCTTCACATACGACGACAAAACTGAGCGATTGTTCAAAGTCGTCTTGAAAGGTCTCCCCAGTGATGACAAATCACTAGATGAGATTAAAATTGAAATTTCTCAATTACTTGGATTTTCACCAGTCCAAGTAATTAAGATGAAAAAGAAATCCCACTCCGGTACTTCCCAGAGGGGCATTTCTCAAGAATTTTATTTAGTTCATTTTAACAAAAGTGAACTAAATAATATGAAAAGTTTGGAAAAGGCCTGTATTATGTCTCATGTCCGTGTTACATGGGAACATTTCCGCAGGCCTGGGGGAAATTTCCAAAACCCTACCCAGTGCCGTAAGTGCCAAAAGTGGGGTCATGGAACCAAACATTGTCACATGGATGCTAAATGCATGATTTGTGGTGGAACCTCTCACGCCAAGGACGCATGTCCTGTGAGAGAAGATTCCAATAAATTTAAGTGCGCAAACTGTGGGGCAATCATAAATCCAATTTCTGGGAATGCCCTTCACGCAAAAAAGTTTTGAATTCCCGTGCAAAATTGATGACGGGAAATTCCAATCGGATCCCAGATTCGACGGGTAGAAATTTTTCAAACGCTCAAATTTCGAAACCGGTTACCGGTCGAGCAATTCATACCCACCACAATTCACAAACAAATTTTGCTGCTCGTCCAAGGGTAGCAAGCATTGCAGTAAAGGCCAATTGTTCCAATGTACCGGCGTATGCAAACATCTCTGCTGGTAGACCAAATTTCTCTTCTTAAATTGAGGTTTATACCCATGTCCCAACGGAAAATAACGGTCATAAGTTGTTGATTCAGGTAGCATGACTGCTTCCGATTTTGATTTTTTAACTGAACAATTGCATCACATGATTGATGCAATGTTCAGCAAATACCATTCCTGAAGCTGTTCAGGTTGGTATAAAGTACACACAAAAATTGTTATCGGACTCCGTTTCAATGGATCCAAATAATTGTGTGAAAGTTCTAAATTGGAATGTCCGCTCTCTAAAGGGTAAGGAAGATGAATTATTCAACTTCATTTCAGTTCATAATGAGCATATTGCCATTATAACTGAAACGTATTTAAAACCAGGACTCTCCATTAAAAGAGATCCAAACTATTTTATCTACAGAAATGATCGTCTTGACAGCGCCTGTGGTGGGGTCGCCATTGTCATTAATAGACGTATCAAACATAAATTATTTTCTTCGTTTGAAACCAAAGTTTTTGAAACCTTGGGAGTTTCTGTTGAAACAAATTTTGGACAATTTTCCTTCATTGCAGCCTACTTGCCTTTTCAATGCAATGGGCAGCAAAAGAATTTGTTGAAAGCTGATCTTCAAATACTGACTCGCAACAAATCAAAATTCTTCGTAATTGGTGACTTCAATGCCAAACACCGTTCATGGAATAATGCTCAAAGCAATTCCAACGGCAAAATTTTATTTGAAGATTGTTCTGTGGGATATTATACTATTCAATATCCCAATGGACCAACTTGTTTTTCATCCAGTCGAAATCCTTCTACAATTGATTTAGTTTTAACGGATTCAAGTCAGCTGTGTGGCCAATTGGTAACTCATGCTGACTTTGACTCTGATCACCTTCCTGTGACATTTGAAATCTCACAAGAAGTTATTTATAATCCAATCAGCTCTACTTTTAATTATCATAGAGCTGATTGGGATTTATATAGAAACGTATATCGATAGGAATTTTGATGTTGATATTCCTCTCGATAGCAAAAGTGATATTGATAATGCTCTCGTATCTTTGACAAATTTGATTGTCGAAGCCAGAGGCATTGCAATTGTGAATGTGAAATAAAAATAAAAATGTGAAATTAAATTCAACTCCATTATTATTGACGACGATCTTCAGCTACTGATCCGTCTTAAAATGTGAGAAGAAGGCAATACCAAAGAACTCGCGATCCCGCGTTGAAAGTTATTTGGCGAGATTTGCAAAATGAAATTAAAAAACGTTTCGCTATTCTGAGAAATACCAACTTTTGAGAATAATGTCTCGAAGTTGGATCCCAGTTCGAAACCCTTTTGGAAATTAACAAAATTCTTAAAAACCTCAAAAGTCAATTCCAGCACATAATGAGGGAAATAAAATTTTATTAAATACTACGGAAAGGCTCAAAACTTGCTCAGCAGTTTGGGCGTGCCCATAATTTTAGTCTAGGTCTCACTAGTCCAATTGAGGATCAGGTTACACGGAGCTTCGAAGACATTCTCAATCAAGAGAATGTTTTTGACCCTTCGTTGGGAAAAACCAATTTGGATGAAGTGAGATCTATTACTAGAAAATTTAAAAATATGTAAGCCCTGGGTGATGATGGTATTTTCTACATACTTATCAAAAACTTCCTGAGAGCTCTTTATCCTTTTTGGTTAATTTATTTAACAAATGTTTTCAATTGGCATACTTCCCAGATAAATGGAAAACGCCAGAGTAGTTCCAATTTTGAAGTCAGACAAAAATCCAGCTGAGGCTTTTATTTTCTTCAATCAAACCCCTCAAGCAGTTTATTTTCTTCAATAAGCAAACTATTTGAAAAGATTATTTTAAATAGAATGATGGTTCATATTAATGACAATTCTATTTTTGCTGATGAGCAATTTGGTTTTCGCCATGGGCATTCAACCACTCATCAGTTATTAAGAGTTACGAACTTAATTCGGCTCAACAAATCTGAAGGATATTCGACTGGAGTTGCTCTTCTTGATATAGAGAAAGCATTTGACAGTGTTTGGCATGAAGGTTTGATTGTAAAATTGATGAATTTTAATTTTCCTCTGTACATCATTAAACTGATCCAAAATTATTTATAATAAGATATAATAAGAATTCTAAATCTGATAGATTACCTGTAAGGGCTGTTGTCCTCCAAGGCAGCATACTGGGGCCCATATTGTATAACATTTTTACTTCTGACTTACCTGATTTACCACCAGGGTGTCAAAAATCTTTGTTTGCAGATGACACGGGCCTTTCAGCCAAAGGGCGAAGCCTTCGTGTCATTTGTAGTAGATTGCAAAAAAGTTTGGATATCTTCTCCACTTACTTGCAAAAATGGAAAATTTCCCCGAATGCTTCCAAAACTCAGCTTATAATTTTCCCACATAAGCCGAGAGCTTCTTATTTGAAACCTTCTAGCAGACATATTGTCACTATGAATGGGGTTCCAATTAATTGGTCTTCTTCTTCTTCTTCTTCTTATTGGCATTACATCCCCACACTGGGACAGAGCCGCCTTGCAGCTTAGTGTTCATTAAGCATTTCCACAGTTATTAACTGCGAGGTTTCTAAGCCAAGTTACCATTTTTGCATTCGTATATCATGAGGCTAACACGATGATACTTTTATGCCCAGGGAAGTCGAGACAATTTCCAATCCGAAAACTGTCTAGACTGGCACCGGGAATCGAACCCAGCCACCCTCAGCATGGTCTTGCTTTGTAGCCGCGCGTCTTACCGCACGGCTAAGGAGGGCCCATTAATTGGTCTAGCGAAGCTAAATATTTAGGACTTCTGCTAGATCAAAAATTAACTTTTAAAAATCACATTGAAGGCCTTCAAGCCAAATGTAACAAATATATTAAGTGCCTATATCCACTTATAAACAGAAAATCAAAACTTTGTCTTAAGAACAAACTTTTGATTTACAAACAAATTTTTAGACCTGCCATGTTGTATGCTGTGCCAATATGGACTAGTTGCTGCAATACCAGAAAGAAATGATTCTGAAGTTGCCTCCGTGGTATAGTACCAATGAACTTCATAGAATTTCTAATATTGAGACATTGCAACAAATGTCCAACAAAATAATTTCCAATTTTAGACAAAAATCGTTGCAATCTTCTATTGCAACGATTAACTCCTTAAAATTCCTTAGTATAAAATAGGTTAAGTTTAGTTTAAGTTGAAAACATTGTAATTCCTACATGGTTCAATTCAACCAGAGGAAAAATTCTAACTGCCAGAGGCAATTGAAATGTATTAATAATAACTAAAAAGTAACATAGCAAATAAGGATGATAGTGTTAAGAAAACACGGAACACCTAGTCTAAGAGATGAATGCATGTATTAGATAATTAGCAAATAAAATTAAAAGAAAGAAAGACTTCTCACTCAACATTTCTCCCTTATCGCTGTAAAAAGTGAGATGCACGAAGTAGGTAGTGAGACGTCTACACACTTCGTGCTTCTCACTTTTTATAGAGGACATAGGGCGTGGTAAGGCCACCTGGAAAGCCGGCAACGCGCTGGCACGATACCATGGTGTTCTTCTAAAAAAGCGAGTAACGATGTTCGGTGCTGCAAGGACACGCAGCTAACCTCGAGGGTGCGTTGTGCACTGGCCCCCCTTTGAAGCATTACTTTCTGGTTGTACCGAAGGGACTATGGGCTTGGCGGCAATGGAAACGGTTTTTTTTTTACAAGGGAGAATGCATTTACACACTAACCCAGTACACGTGCATTGTAGTTGCCAAACTACCACAAGTGTACTGGAGTGTCGGACTCGACCATACCGGTAATACCGACTAAACTCCCTTTGGCTCCACCATCGTTTCCCCAGGAACCACCTCGCAGTACTACTTCTGGGGGATGGCAGTACTAAGCGTACTCGCTCATTATCGCTCACACAGGCACTTGTCCCATGCGAGACTGACTTGGGTGCTCGCCCACCATTCACTCCATTCGAGTCTTACTTGGATGCTCTCCCGGGCGCTCCGCTGCCATGCCTGGGCCTACAGATATTACGCTACGACACTCCTGCCTCAGCACGAGCAGATCAATCACACCACTGCCGAAGCAGACCACACGCTACCCTGCCGAAGCAGGGACACTCCCATGCACCACATGTGCACAACTGTAGGTGTGTGGGTACAACCCACTGCTACCCTGCCGCCGAAGCAGCTTCTCCAAAGACCATTCGCTCCATGTGACCCTTTTTCGGGTGCTCACTCTAACACTCCACTGCCATGCCTCGAGGTGTCGATAGGTCCCTCGACTCCTACCTCAGCATGTGCAGTCCATACTCAGACTTCTGCTGCGCTTCGAGGTGACAATAGCGGTGACGCGCTATGACACTCCTGCCTCAGCACAAACAGATCACTCACTCCCTGCCGAAGCAGCTCACGCGCTACCCTACCGAAGTAGGGACACTCCCCATGCCAATTGGCACTCCCTGGGCTTGTGCTTTGGAAGCGGCACACAGTCGCTTTAATAGAGTCTGATTACGGGCACTTGTGGTTTTTTGGGAGGGATTTTAGCAGAGCCCACTGCTAAATCCCACCACGCCCTAGGCAGTTCTCCCTGACTCGCAGACAGCTGGGGAGGGGTCGTCAAGCCCTTGGACATGGTCCATGCTGTCCCTGCTGTCCCCCCCGGAAACGGTTTTTTTTTTTTTTTCAGTAGGGTGGGAATCTGCATCCAGACACCGGTGGGCTACCGGCGAACGGAGTTTAGCTATTGCCGACCCGCTAAAACCACCCTGTTCACAGACCCTGAGTCTCCCCGGAACAGACTTTTCGGCATTACTTCTGGGAAGGGTCCGTGCTACTACGCACGCCCACATACTAGCTACCCACTAGCTTCAAATCACAACTAGCTACCGGCGAAGCCAACGATCTTAACACCTGGGGGGAACTTCAGTCTTAAAACACTATCGTACATAGTGTTCCATAGCACCGGTCCCAGGATAGATCCCTGAGGGACTCCTGCGGTGATAGAAGCACTACCCTCCCCTTCATCGGTCTCGTATAAGAGTACGCGATTCTGGAAATAGCTTTCCAAAATGTTGTACAGGCCCACCGGAATGCCCAACCGGAGTAACGAGAGCGCGATGGCATCCCAGCTTGCGCTGTTGAATGCGTTCTTGACGTCGAGCGTCACTATCGCACAGAATCGAGTTCCACTCCGCTTGCGTTGTATCGCTACTTCCGCAGTTTTCACAACCGAGTTGATAGCATCCACCGTGGACCTACCCTTACGAAACCCAAACTGATTGCTTGACAGGCCGTTCGTACCTTCGGTGTACGGGGTAAGCCTGTTGAGGATAATCCTCTCAAGCAACTTCCCTGTGGTGTCCAGTAGGCAGATTGATCTGTACGCCGATGGGTCACCTGGTGGTTTCCCGGCTTCGGCAACAGCACCAGCTTCTGTCTCTTCCACCTATCAGAAATCTGCGCTCGTCCAGGCATCTCTGCATGGCTGTCCTGAACTTGTCCGGGTTAGCCATGATCGCGCTGCCTTCAGAGCGAGGTTTGGAACCCGTCGGGCCCCGGAGCTTTGTTCGTGTCAAGGGTTCGGGCCACCGCAAGCAACTCTTCGTTCGTCACCGCTGCCACTTCAGCCACTTCAGCACTCGCGTTCTGCGGTGCTGGTGGTGGCCAAGGGCTTGTGGCATGGGACGGGAAGAGAACCTCGATAATGCGATTCAACCTTTCCGGCGACCGCTCGGGAGGCGCCAGCCCCCCTCTGGTCTTCGCCATTACTATCCTGTAGGCATCGCCCCAGGGATTAGCATTGGCGTTCAGGCATAGGTTGTCAAAACGCTTCCTCTTACTGCTACTGATGGCCTTGTTAAGGGCCAACTTCGCAGCTTTGAACGTCAAGCGGCGTTCATCCCTCAACTGCTCAGAGCGAGCTCTCTGCATCCTTCGCCTAGCCCTAAGGCAGGTTGACCGAAGGTCTGCGGATTGTTGCACTCCACCAGTATGCTGGAGGTCTACCGTTCCTCGGTGGTGCCCTCCTCTGCATACTGGCATCGCATGCACGTGACAGGACAGCTGTCAGTGCGTCCCCTGTAAGACTGTCGGTGTTACCCTCCAGTCCCAGCGCCGCGGTGAATACTTCAAACGGTTTAGCGGGTCGGGAATGTAGTCCTGCCTCGGTGATCCCTAACCCCGCACTTCCAGGTCAACCCAGGATGTCTGTTGAGCAGATTCCCCCTCCATTGTTTAGGAAGAAAAAAAAAACTTTTTACAGTGATAAGTGAGAAATGAGAAGTGATAAGGGAGACGTCTCAATTCTCATTGCTCATTTATCACTTCTCGCTGTAAAAAGTAAGAAGTTCGAAGTGAGTAGTGAGACGTCTCATTAATCACTTCGCGCTCTTCATGTTTTACAGTGAGAAGTGAGAAATGAGGAATGAGAAATGAGACGTCTCTCTTCTTACTCCTAATTTCTCACTTTTCAAATGACCTATTTGGCCAAATGCCTATTCGGCCAAATGTCCTATTCGGCCCAATGATCCTTTCGGTCAAACGACCCTTTTGGGCAAACGACCCTTTCGGCCAAATGGCCCTTTTGGTCAAACGATCCTTTCGGCCTAATGATCCTTTCGGCCAAACGACCCTTTCGGCTGAATGACCCTTTTCGACCAAACGACCTTTCCGGCTAAATGAGCCTTTTGGCCAAATGACCCCTTTCGGCTAAATGATCCTTTAGGCCAAACGATCCTTTCGGCCAAACAACCCTTTTAGCCAAACGGCCCTTTCGGCCAAACAACCATTTCGGCCAAACAACCCTTTCGGCCAAACGACCCTTTCGCCCAAATGACAAAGTTCAATATCTGTGACCTGTGAGAGTTTTCGAAAAGTATACATCAAAATAGACTGCTCTATAATAAAAAGCCAAAATTCACAAAAACTAACATGGGACAATTATGCGTAGAAGGGCAGCGCAGCAAACGGTTATATTTTATAACATTCAAATACGAGACGAGTCAGCCTCGGGCTGAAAGTCTCGGTAATTAAGAATAAAATTAAAAAGCATTCAAGGGAAAATTCACATTTTCCACAATGGAAAATCTGGATTTGTGTTCGTTTTCTCCAGTTACAATGTTAATTCTTCTTCTTATTGGCATTACATCCCCACACCGGGACAGAGCCGCCTCGCAGCTTAGTGTTCATTCAGCACTTCCACAGTTATTAACTGCGAGGTTTCTAGGCAAGTTAACATTTTTGCATTCGTATATCATGAGGCCAACACGATGATACATACTTTTATGCCCAGGGAAATCGAGGCGATTCTAAAACCGAAAATTGCCTAGACCGGCACCGGGAATCAAACCCGTCTTACCGCACGGCTAAGGAGGGCCCCTACAATGTTAATACACAGGATTCTGCTTTTACACGATTTACATTTGCTCAATTTTCCAGTCAACCTAAATGTTCAACGCATATTAATTACCATGTGATTTTTCTTTGATTTATTCTAGATTTTTTAAAACATGTCGCGAAGATTTTGGAAGCAAATTGAAGTCACACGATCAAAAATACGAGCGAAAAAAAATCGTGTAAAAACAAAATCCTGTGTACATTTGTTAATTAGTTATCTTCATTGATTTCGAGGATGATTTATATGTTTACTTGACTTATCAAATTGTAATGTAAATAGGTAAAAAGTTGTATATATTCCAACGCTCGACTTCTTGAGTCATATTATTGTTTTATGTAATTTAACTTGATCTTGCAAATTTTAAAAATATATAATTTGTTACTTTCTTTCTCAGACATGAAAACCAATCAATTCAACGGTGTCGTTTTCAACACTCCCGGGCTCACCGAGGTGGAAATCGTACGTTCGCGCCTCATCGTTATTCGTGCCCAATTCCTCGGTCGCTTCGAACTAGAACTTCTACCCGGTCCCACCCCCACCGACCTGCATCGCCAACTCAAAACTCTCACTCAAAACCACTACCAGCCACCGTTCTGGTCCTACGGAGTTCACGTTTGCGATGAATCGCGTAACACCACTCTCGCCAGCGTTCGATCCAGCATCGAAACGATGCTCTCCGGTGGCATCATCTTCGATTCGCATTGCCTCAACGACGACCTGTTTTGGCTGTCAAGTTCGATGTCTATCACTTCGGAGCTTGAAGAAACGATGCAACTGTTATCTCGCAATAGCAAACGATTCGTACCGTCGGTTGTCATGGTGCTGGAGCCTACGGGTAGCTCCGCCTCTTCTACCGCCCGAATCAATGGACTACTGCTTCGAAGCGCTTATAACATCGCGTCCTATCGAGGAATCGTGCGAAACCGGACCACTGTCTACTTGGATTGGCGCACGGAGCGTCACGAATTGACTCTGTGGCTTAAACAGGTGTGGTCCAGCATTCAGAACTTGAATGCTTCGGGATACAGCTTGAAGGAGGGATCATTGCGGGACGATGGTAACAAGACCTACCCTAGTAGAAGCCAGCTAACGTATCTTCCGGAAGGGTTGAACAATTCTATACCCGATCTGATTCGGTGGGATACGAAGCTATCGGATAGTATGGAAACGGTGGTAAAGAGTCAGAACCAGATGGGACCGATGATGACACGAAGAGTTGAAGAAGTAGTCGAGGAGGGGAGGCTTTTGATTACGGGGGCGTATGACTTGAGAACTAAGGCAGCAATTGTGGCCCAGAATGTATCCGGGACGTGGATTTCATTAAGGAATGAGGTGAATCGTGCGATTGGGTTGTCAGTAGCTGGATTGAGTTTCATTGGGACTCCTATTTGCGGAAATGCAAGAGACAACGTTACGGAAGAGTTATGCATCAGGTGGTACCAATTTGGGTCACTGCTACCATTGTTCAAAGTGTCGGACGATAGGCTGCCGCATCGATTCAGCAAATTTGCTCAACGAATTATGATGTCTGCCATACGGAAGCGGTATGCTTTGATGGAGTATATGAATACGTTGATCGTGTTGAATGCCGCTTTTCTAAGGCCTATGTTCTATCACTACGAAGAGGCTAGAAACTACACGGCAGAGTTGTGGGAGCAGTTCATGTTGGGGGATGCTCTACTGGTAGCTCCCGTACTGTTGCCACAAATGACGCAGATCGATATTTATTTCCCAGAAACGTTTTATGAGCTATGGGCCGGAGACGAGCTACCTACGAACGATGTGCTTCAGTATGCCGTAGTGGAGTCCGATTTGCCGATGTTCGTTCGACCTGGGTACATAGTTGGATTACGGCTGATCTCGGACGAAATTTTGGGGGTCGACGAGGCTCGACTTCAACCGCTTTTCCTTATTGGAGCACTTGGGTGTAACGTTCGGAAGACGAAATGTGATGCTTCAGGAATGCTGATGTTCGAAGAAGGATTCAGCTTGGAATTCCGCGTTGCACTAGAACAAGTTAGTAATTTGTCTTAATTTTTTGATACCAAAACTTCAAACACCTTTCTTCCAGGAGCTCACTGTTCGGATTAGACTAATTGTGGAAACTGAATCGCTTAAAGACTTGGCTTGCTCATCTGAACAAAGGTCTTTTTCCGGAGAAGTATTATTTATTCAACTTTACGGGCATCCGAACCGAACTATACCCATATCTGAAAATCTTAATTTTGATCTATGTCAATTAACAGAAATAACACCCGAAACTGTGTACATCTTTCCAAATAATAATATAATATAAGGTATATCATAATAAACTTCCTACGAATTTGTTGCACAGCCGAAATTCAAAAAAATCAGTCGTTATTAAAACATCTATTCTCCGAAATCAACCCAAAACGCATTTCATTTCACGTTTCCTTTCAAAGAATCTGAACCCAGTGCCTCCATAATTCCTCCGAAATACGTTTGAAATGTATTGTATAATATGAGATATTATATCTCATCATTTTCGCCCGCTGTTGCATGAAACGGCATTCACTTTGGATATCTTCACTCATTCTTAAGATTTACATCCTCTCAATAAAGAAGATAGGTTAAGCATGTGTGTTAGTTGTTTGATAGACTGGTGCATTTAACTGAATGGCAGCACAATCAAAACCATTTTTATGCGGTCGAAATGGGATTGCACTAGGAAAATTTTTGTTAACTAGAATCGAAATAAACTTTCAAATTTGACTTTCAAAATTGATCGAAATGATAGTTATTCTGCATGAAGTCACAGATAAGTCATCCAGTTATCCAAGAAATGGCTTGAACTCAAGAACAAAGATTTGCAGTTCAGTTTTAAGTATGGTACATGCTCCTTGTGGTACAGAGAAAGGATACGTAGATGATCAATTTTCCGATTTCAAATATGGAACATGCGTTCACAGCATATGTTCTTGGTCATCCAATAAATCTCTGGAGTAAGGCCTTTCGATCTACACGCGTAACTGAAGATCAGTTTTCCGGTTTCAAATATCCCTAGTAGCACACTTGTCACATATGAGTCACTGTGACTGATATGCGACCAAATCCAGTCACATTGGAGTTGCTGCAACCAAATCGATCTGAACTGTGTTACTAGGGATGGTACATGCTCTCTGTAGTACAAAGAACAGAATGTGTTCTTAGCATATGTTCTTGGTCATCCAAGAAATCCCTGGAGTAAGGCCTTTTGATCTACAGGCGTAACTGGATATAAATTTTCCGGTTTCAAATATGGTACATGCTCTCTGTAGTGCAAAGAACAGAAAGCGTTCACAGCAGATGTTCTTGGTCATCCAAGAAATCCTTGGAGTAAGGCCTTTTGATCTACGCGCGTAACTGAAGATTAGTTTTTCGGTTTCGAATATTGTACATGCTCTCTGTAGTACAAAGAACAGAATGCGTTCATAGCATATGCTCTTGGTCATCCAAGAAATCCCTGGAGTAAGGCCTTTCGATCTACATGCGTAACTGAAGATCAGTTTTCCGGTTTCAAATATGGTACATGCTCTCTGTACACACTTAGTTTTTATTTCTGCAGCTCGGCAAAAATCCGCACAGCCGTGGCACATAGAATAGAATGCGTCCATTGCATAGGTTCATGGTCATCCAAGAAAACCCCGGAAAAGGCCTTAAGATCTACACGCGTAACCAGAGAACTTTCGGATTGCTCAACAAGTGGTACAAGCCCTTTGTGGTACGAAGAATAGAATGCGTCTATTGCATAGGTTCACGGTCATCCAAGAAAACTCTGGAATAGGCTTTAAAATCTACATACGTAACCAGAGATCTTCCGACTTGTCTGAAAAGTGGTACCACCCCTTCGAGGTACATAGAATAGAATGCGTCCATTGCATAGGTGCACGGTCATCCAAGAAAACTCTGAAATATGTTTTAAGATCTACACACGTAACCAGAAACCTTTCGACTTGTTTCAAAAGTGGTACAACCCCTTTATGGTACATATAATAGAATGGGTCCATTACATAGGTTCACGGTGATCCCAGAAAACTCTGGAATAGGCCTTAAGATCTACACGCGTAACCAGAATTCTTTCAGCTTGCTTCAAAAGTGGTACAATCCCTTTGTGGCACATAGAATAGAACATAAAATAAAATAGAATAGGATCCCCCGTCAGGAAATACGTCTATTGTTCGGTTTATTTACCACATGATGAACCATCCCCTACGGATGCTTTCAAACAAGTGGTCAGTTATTGCACGTCAAAAGGCCTTCCGCTAATTGTCGGTAGTGATGCTAATGCTCATCACATCATCTGGGGTAGCTCGGATATCAATCTGAGAGGCTCCAGCTTGATGGAATACTTAAGTAGTACCGAACTTGGTTTACTTAACATAGGCAATCGCCCAACCTTTATGGTATCTAATAGAGCAGAAGTATTAGACATAACTCTCTGCTCCAATAGAATCAGTCACGAGTTGACGAATTGGCATGTGTCAGATGAGGAATCCATATCTGACCATCGCTACATCTATTTTGATCAGTTGAATGTTTCTTCGCAGACCTTGCGTTTTAGAAATCCCCGTTCAACCAACTGGGATCTCTATACAGAGTTGCTCTCGACAAAATTTCATGGATATCTACCATCCATTGAAACTCCTACCGACTTGGATGATGCCGTTGATACTACAACGTTGCATATCGTGGAAGCTTTTGAAGAAGCTTGCCCTTGCGTTATGTGAAAACCTCAAGAGGAACCCCGTGGTGGAATTCCGATTTGGCTAAGCTCAGGAAGCAGTGTAGAAGGAGTTGGAACAGACGCCATTCAGCAGGGATGGATTCTTTCAAGTTGGCTCGCAAAGCTAACAAAAAGGCCCTACGATCTGCTGAACGATTCGGCTGGAAAACCTTTGTGCAAATGTTTCAAATTTGAGTGAAGCCACTCGATTGAACAAAATTCTTGCGAGATCCAAGGATTTCCAAGTTGGCGAAATTCGCAAGCCAAATGAGTGACTACACTTCTTCTGACGAAGAAGCGTTAGAGCACTTATTTGATACACACTTCCCTGGATGTGTAGATATTGCATCTTCGGATGTTCCTGATGTCTTTTCATGTAGTTATGGGTCTTGGGCTCAGGCTCGTAGAATCATAACTACTGAATCGATTCAATGGGCTCTTAATAGTTTTGCTCCTTACAAATCTCCAGGGGAAGATGGGATCTATCCTGTTCTTCTTCAGAAGGGTTTTGAGCATATCAAACATGTTTTGAAAAAACTTTTAGTATGCAGTTTTGCTACTGGGTATATTCCCATATCCTGGCGGGATGTCACTGTAAAGTTTATCCCAAAAGGAGGACGTGCTTCCTATGAAGAAGCAAAGAGTTTTAGACCCATCAGTCTGACCTCATTTCTTTTGAAATGCTTAGAACGCATTATCGATCATCACATTCGTGATGACTGTTTGGCAAACATGCCTCTTCATGTTAATCAACATGCTTACCAATCTGGAAAGTACACCGTGACTCTTCTACACAAGGTTGTCTACGACATCGAAAAAGCATTTGCTCAAAAGCAATCATGCTTGGGTGCGTTCTTAGATATTGAGGGTGCTTTTGACAACGTGTCTTTCGATGCAATATTGGAAGCCGCACGTTGTCATGGGCTACCTAATATTATTACCAAATGGATTCACCAGATGCTTAAAACTGACATCTCTACTCGACATTACGTCAAGCAGCGATTAGGAAATTAAGTGTCTGTGGCTGCCCTCAAGGGGGAGTATTATCTCCACTTTTGTGGAACCTCGTTGCAGATACGCTATTAAGATTACTCAATAATGGCGGTTTTCCTACCTATGGATTTGCCGACGACTATCTAATATTAATAGCCGGTTTGTGTATTACTACTTTATTCGACCTGATGCAAAATGCTCTTCAGGCAGTCGAAAGTTGGTGTCGCCAATATGGCCTTTCGGTTAATCCGAATAAAACATCTATTGTAATTTTCACGGAAAAACGTAACCGTAATGGTATTCGCCCATTACATCTTTTTGACTCTGAAATCAATGTAACGGATCAGGTAAAGTATGTGGGACTAATTCTTGATTCCAAGCTCTCCTGGACTCCTAACATTGAGTTCAGAGTCAAAAAGGCGTGTATGGCTTTCGGCCAATGCCGACGAACTTTTGGTAAAACTTGGGGTCTTAAACCTAAATATATCAAATGGATTTACACAACAGTTGTACGACCAATTTTGGCTTATGGATATCTTGTGTGGTGGCAAAAGGGTGAAGTGAGGACAATTCAGTCTAAATTAGGCCATCTTCAAAGGATGTGCCTAATGGCAATGACTGGTGCGTTCTCTTCGACTCCCACGGCTGCTCTCGAGGTTCTTCTCGACGTTGTCCCACTACACATACATCTCAAAACAAGAAGCACTTTCTTGTACTTACTGATTATGGGTTCTCGGTTTCATGGAAGAGAACCTGTAAACCGCAGTTCTATACACACTTCGTTGTTACAACTCATGGTTGATTGGGACAGAACAGTCCTTGCTCCAAGTGATCTCACACTGCTAGTAGTTTCCCTTATAGGACATTTTCAACACAATTCCCCTCGCGGGATGAGTGGACATCTGGCTATTTGGAGAGAAGTATGTCGGACAGCATTGTTTGTTATACTGACGGCTCCCTCTTCGAAGGTAGAGCGGGTGCAGGTGTCTACTCGCGTGAGCTAAGATTGGAACAGTCCCACTCACTGGGTAGACACTGCACTGTCTTTCAAGCGGAAATATTTGCCATTATGTGTGGAGTGCAATCCGCACTGCAGAAACACATAATGGGCAAAGTAATATACTTCTGTTCAGATAGTCAAGCAGCTATCAAAGTCCTCGCTTCGGCGAACTCAAGGTCGAAGTTAGTAATCGCATGTCGAACTCAAATAGAGGAACTGAATTCAGTTAATACATTGCACCTTATATGGGTACCTGGCCATTCTTCCATAGCTGGAAACGAATTGGCTGATGAGTTAGCTCGCACTGGAGCATCACAAGACTTTTTTGGTCCTGAGCCAGCTATTCCAATATCTAAGTGTTGGGTGAAGCGTTTGATTAGCTCTTGGGCTTCCACTCAGCACAAACAGTATTGGAGTAGTTTGGATTCATGTCGACAAACAAAATTGTATATCCGAGAGCCATCTCCGGTAGTAGCTAACTACTTAGCTAATCTGTCTAAACAGAATTGCAGTGTCTTAGTCAAGGCCTTGACAGGTCACTGCCGACTCAACTATCACATGGCAAATATTCAACGTGTTGAATCCTTTGTCTGTGATGGTTGTGAATCCGATTATGGAACTTCTTATCATCTGATATGTAACTGCCCAGTTTATGCGCAACTGCGTTTCCAAATATTTGGTAAACACTTACTAAGTGAAATTGACTACAGAAACCTGAACCTTCAAAGTATTCTGTTGTTCATAACCCGTTGTGGTAAGGAGCTATGAGCTTTTGTACGTGTTGTATACGTTGTATGCCCTCTTCAAGGGTACCTTCTTCCAAACTTCCCATTTTTCTCCCATCCATATTCCTTTCCTTTGTTCACTTCCTTTTCCGTCAGGTGCGTGATGAGAAAGGCTGTGAAGGCGATGGCACAAATCTCCCGAATTGAGGTGAACGTGCCCCTGGAGCCGACGTTCTGATACCTGATACCTGATGCGTCCATTGCATAGGTTCATGCTCATCCAAGAAAACCTTGAAAATGGCCTTAAGATCTACACGAGAGATCTTTCGAATTATTTCAAAACCTTAGCAGCACACATGTTCCACTTAGGTTACTGCAACTCGTAGGTGACCAGATTTAGTCACAAACAAGTTGCTGCAACCTATTTTGCTTGACTTGTGCTGTTTGGGAAGTGGCATATGCCCTTTGTGGTACACGGAATGGAACGCCTTCAATGCATATGTATATGATCATCCAAGAAAATCATGGAAAAGTCGATTTAGATCTACACGCGTAATCAGAGATCTTTTGGCTTTTTCAAAAACGGCTAATGCTCTTTGTGGTATATATAATAAACAGCGTCCATTGCCTAGATTGATGGTCATCCAAGAAAACCCTGGAAAAGGCCTGCACGCTTAACTAGAGATCGTGTGGCCTGTTTGAAAAATTAAACATGCCCTCTATAGTACGTAGAATGGAATGCGTTATTTCAAATTTTTATGGTCATCCAAGAAAACCCGGAAGTAAGACGTTAGGATCTACCTGCTTAACCAGAGATATATCAACCTGTTTTAAATTTGGTACTTGTCCTTTGTGGTCAATCGAATAAGATGCGTTCATGGCATATGCTAATGGCCATCCTAGAAATTTTTAGAGAAAAGCTTCTAGGCTTACATGATTAACTATAATAACATAATACCGTCGTGCGGGGCTTCTTTTGACTCCGGGGGCTACTTTGGATTTTTGATTTTTTGAAAAAATTAAACGGAAAAAATCCAAATTTGAAAGAAAGTTGCCATCCAACTATCAACAAGTCACCCGATTGATGATAATGGCAATTTTATAGTAATTTACTTAATAATTCTTGTTTTAAAATGTCCAAAGTACCCCCTGATTTGTCAAAAGAAGCCCCGCACGACGGTACATGATCTTCGCAATATTAGCCCGTTTTTTCCTTACGTTTTTGGCGTAAAGTAATCTCGTTCCAATTTATTCACGTTTTGCATTTCCAAGGAATAAACAGTTTCGTACGTGATATGAATGAAGTTTGTATACTTCCTGGAACCCATGACAACAAGAACTACTTGGAATGCGAATATATCAAAACGAGATTGCACACCTTGTCAATAGCTGCATAGCGCTAATGACAACAACTTGAACTACTTGGAATTCAAACATATACCAATAGCCTCCCGTTCGAGGGTTGATCTTCAGATCATAACTGTATCGAGTTCATACATAGTTCCTAGTACCATGGAAACAACTAAAGCTACTTGGAATGCATACATTCACTCAGATGAGGTTGCACAACTTGTTATTTTTTCGATTAATGGCTCCATCACGGAGGTTAATCAGCAGGCTCTGACTCTACAAAGTTCGTAGAGTACTTCGAACCAGTGGATTAAAATGTACTGTCTTGAACTGTAAATCTGTTGATGGTCACGTGTTGCATGTGTGATGGTCATGTAACACAAATTATTGTAGCATGACAGAAAAAAAAGTCATGAGCTACCGTGACATTTTTCTATGCGACATAATATGTGTTACAAATGAAACTAATGGAATATAATTTTGAAGGTGATGAATGCATCACCAATGGAGCTAAATATTTGAAAATACTACAGTTAATATAGATGAGCTCGCTTTTCGTGCTTTCTTTTCGCGGATTTTGGGATTTATAAGTTTAATTTCCTATTTTCCGGCCACCCGAAATGAACAATAATTACAATATTATGAAAACACGATTTGCATATACACAGCAAGTGAAAGATTTAAGAAAGATGAACGGTTTACGCAAAATTTATACAAAATGTTTTTTTCTTTCACGCGAGTAAAAACCACTAGAAATCGATTTCGTTGAACCGTTTCTTAAGTTTATTTTAAAATTCACGTTCACGGATTATCGATATTGATTTATTAGCTTTTTTCGGCGTGCGTCTTTTTCAAAATCAATTAGGACCATTTGAAAAAAATTCCAAGCAATATGACCATAACATGTGTCCTTGTGTTTATGCTGATATTTTTTCAAGAAGTATGCTGTTTGTGCTGACGACGTTCGTTCTCCCATTAAAAATTCTAAGCTAACATCTAGCGTTGACTACGACTTCAGTATATGTGCAATGAACTGAACTGCAATCAGGTTACGAATTATGCTTCTATCAATCATTCCGTGACCACGATCTATAGTGCCGTGATCCGGGGGAACATTGATAATTTTTTAATTGTTTTGTACATATTTCCTCCGTATATATATTTTTAAAACGAGTACTGCTACATGTACATATAACGTATTAGGCAATTGTTCTTGATTATTTGATAATTTTAAACTGGTTTTAAATTTTTTTATGGAGTTTTTTGACTCTTCAATTTGGGGTAACTTTGATCATCAAACGTTTCAATCATTTGTCTATGTATAAAGCAAGCGTCGGTAAACGCCTTAAGGTAGGCAATTATAGTTGGAATACATCGATTGTTTGGCCAAAGGCATCATCACCGCTAGTGGCATTAGGGGTAACTGGGGTAATATGCACCCCCAGTGCAAAACGACTTTTTGGCATATTCCGCTATATTCCAGGAATATTTTCAATAATGTTTACTACTGGATCGCTAGTTCGAGATCCGAACTACATGCGCTGTTGTAAATACTCTGGAAAAACTGCTGAAAATGTATTAGAAATGGCAAATGAGTCGTTTTGCCCCGAGGGTGCATATTACCCCAGTTTCCCCAACCTGGGTTTTCAACAATAAAAATCAAAATTTTGAAATAAAAAATGTGGTTCAACCTAGAAATTAAAATTACTTATCACACAATTATACGTACGAGCCTATTTTTTTGTTATTATATTGATTTTTAGTGCTTTTTTTTAATATGGGGGAAAAGACGGCTTTGGCAGGTTTTGTTTCAAATTTAGCCACAATATTGCCAAATTTGAGCATAATCAGTCATACCCCCCCCCCCACCCCTGCCAATAAAAGAACAAAACCTGCCAAAGCCGTCATTCCCCCTATCTAGAAATATCATTTTTTACTTAGATTAGATAATCAAAAACAGGTTAAAAATAAATCTGGCTCGAATAGTTGAAATATTAAATTATTTAAATGATTTTTAAGTCTGTAAACACGTTCTTTTTTCAGAGCAGAAATAGCTTAGAAATATATAAAAAGTGTCTCATCGTTTGACGATTTATTGTTTTGAGAAATCTTACTCGGGATATAAAATGAAGATACACTCAGTACGAAAGCGAATTCTCCGGGCTTTGAACCCCCTCCCCTATGAAAAATTGTTTCATTATAAATTATTTTTGTTCTTACCCCACCCGCCATAACCATTTACATTCCCAAATCCTTAGCCCTGTCCATCCTTAAACATTGTAAACTAACCTCGAGTCACCACGAGTACGCTGGCTTCTACCCCTCTCTTACTAACTGAAAAATTAAATGATATTGATTGTATATATCACAAAGAACCATGGCTCCGTAAAGTGTTATACACGCCTGAGCCTACCAAATAAACGAACTTGGAAAAAATAACCATTTACATAATAAGTGTGCAGCCAATGCAGTCAAACGAAACAAATTGTTTATTAATTTACTTTTTCTATAAGCATCATAGCTTTTATGACTGCTCAGAACATTCATTTTGCACTACCATCATAATAGATAGCGATACATTCACAGGCGGCACGAATATTGTCACATGATACGAACGACTTGCGGGTAATACATTCATTGCCATGAATGGCATGTGTCTACAACACTATAATTGTCACAAGAGAATATTGTGCAACATTCTGTCCGGTACAAACAATGTGACATGATAATAGCAGCAAAAATGTACTGTACGAATCACTGCTTCGAACCTATTATAATAACAAGCACAACACATGGAATACGAACAAATCGACCCGATTTTGTCATTCTCTGACTTTGTCTACCCTGATTTTGTCGACCCTCATTTTACCACGTTCTCAACCCGATTTTATCACCACAAGATTTTTTTTGTCGTTTCTATTGTTTTCAAATACAGTAATATCCCGATTTTGTCACCCCCCTGGTGAATTTTGTGGTGATAAAACAGGGTATGTGACAAAATTGGAAAAAAAGTTATTTCCAATTTTTTAATTCTTTCTACAAAAATGAATCATTTTATGCCTTGGAAAGGCAAAATGCGTGAACGGTAACCGTTATTTCTTGTCGAAATTGCTTACAGAATATTTCCCAGGTACTCAGAAATCGTTCGTAATAAACTACAGGCGGTGAAAGTTATTTCATGAAAATCAATGTTGTTTGTGGTATTATTTACGAAAATAAAAAGAATTGCAAAATTTTTTGGGGTGACAAAATCGGGTCGAAAACGTGATAAAATCGGGTTGAAAACGTGATAAAATCGGGGGTAGACAAAATCGGGGAGTGACAAAATCGGGTCGACACTGTAATACCGCAAACAACAACAATTTTCATAAAATAACTTTCACCGTCTGTGGTTTATTATGGATCATTACAGAGAATCTGTCAAGAATTTTGTAAGCCTCTTCGACAATAAATTACGGGTTCCTTTCACGTATTCTGCCTTTTTCTTTTTCATCCCCCCAAAATTTACTAGGATTGAAAAAATCGGGATATTAGTGTACCAAAAAGCGGTCACAAAAAGTGTTTAATGCTCAATAACTACGTCCATTGCGGAGCCCACGACAACAAAAAGAACATATAACATATACCAAGAAAGGGTTACCCAACTTATTAATTTTCAAATAAGCAGTTATTAAAAAGGTTGATCCACCGACCTTGATTCTATGGAGTTCGTAGACTACCTGGAGCCCACGACAACAACAAGAACTACTTGGAGTACAAACATATACGAAGAAGGGGTCACACAACTTGTTTATTCTCCAATAGCTGCCTCCATTACGGAGGTTGGTCTACAGACCTCGCTTATTCTGCAATAACTGCCTCCATTACGGAGATTGATCAACAGACCTTGACTCTATGGAGTTCGTAGACTACCTGGAGCCCACGACAACAACAAGAACTACTTGAAATACAAACATATATGAAGAAGGAGTCACACAACTTGTTTGTTCTCCAATAGCTGCCTCCATTACGGAGGTTGAACTACAGACCTTGACTCTATGGAGTTCGTAGACGACCTGGAGCCCACAACAACAACAACAACTACTTGGAATACAAACATGTACTAACTAGGGGTCACACAACTCGCTTATTCTTCAATAACTGCCTCCATTACGGAGATTGATCAACAGACCTTGACTCTATGGAGTTCGTAGACTGGAATACAAACATATACCAAGAAGGGGTCACACAACTTGTTTATTCTCCAATAGCTGCCTCCATTACGGAGGTTGAACTACAGACCTTGACTCTATGGAGGTCATAGACTACCTGGATCCCACGACAACAACAACAACTACTTGGAATACAAACATATACTAACTAGGGGTCACACAACTTGTTTATTTTTATATAACTGCCTCCATTACTGAGGTTGATCCACAGGCCTTGAATCTATGGAGTTCGTAGACTACCTGGCATCAGTGACAACATCAAGAACTACTTGGAATACAAACATATACCAAGAAGGGGTCACACAACTTGTTTATTCTTCAATATCTGCCTCCAATACGAAGGTTGATCAACAGACCTTGAATGTATGGAGTTCGTAGACTACCTACAACCCATGACAACAGGTAATACCACTTCGCATGTAAGCTTAAGTTCTGTTCCTAGAACATCCGCAGTACTTAGATCATCTAAAAACAACCTCCGAAACTAATCCAAATTTGCCTCATATAAATGCTTGAAACTTTTTTTACGCTCCTATAGGGCGTAAAAAGAGGGAGCGTTATTTCGAATTTGGAGCGTAAAAAGAGGGAGCGTTATTTGGAATTTTGAGCGTAAAAAGAGGGGCGCAAAAAGAGGGAGCGTAAAAGGAGGGAGCGCAAAAAGAGGTTTTACAGTAACCCCTTTCTTCCACTCCTCCGGTAGCTGTTCAGTTTCCCAGATTCTGACTATAAATTTGTGCAGGCAAGTGGCTAGCTTCTCCGGGCCCATCTTGATGAGCTCAGCTCCGATACCATCCTTACCAGCTGCTTCATTGGTCTTTAGATGGCATCTTTAACTTCCCTTAAAGGGGGCTGGTTGGCTTCCATCATCCACTGAACTGACGTAGTCATCTCCTCCGCTGCCTTGACTTTCACCTTTGAGATGACTACGACTACGACAAAACGACTTGGCGAGCGTATAGCGCATTCAAGGAAGAAGAAATGCGCCCTTAAACCTTGTATGGTGGCTTCAAATTGTTCATTCAGTGTTATATGTTTAGATGCAAAGTAAGTGATTTCAGTGCCTGGGCTGTAGAGTGGGGCAGCAGACACCAATACGAGAAGATATAGTTTCCAAAGCTCTGGAAAAGCTAGATGTACGACTGTGCAATGAAGGCTCCGTAAGCACATTTCGGAGAGACGGGAGGGAGTCTATTATTGATGTCACGTTCTGCAGTCCTTCGTTGATGACTAACATGAACTGGAGAGTTAGCGAAGAGTACACTCAGCGATCACCAAGCGATTCGCTTCGACAACACGGAGAAGAGTGACCGTTGAGCAGAAGTGGAAGACGAAAGCCTTCGACAAGGACCTCTTTGTTGAGGCACTTCGACCGGACAACAGTTTCGAGAACGTTGATGCGGCCGAACTGATAAGAAGGATGGTAACGGCTTGTGATGCCGCAATGCCGCGAAAACTGGAGCCTAGGAGCAATCGGCGTCCAGCCTACTGGTGGAACGAGAGGCTCAGTGCGCTACGCGCTGCTTGTCTCAGATCCAGGAGGGGGCACAGAGAGCGAGGATGGAGCCAGAGAGAGAGGAGCGCAAGGCGGCGTTCCGGGAAGCTAGAACCGCATTGAAAAGGCTATGCCGAGAAGCAGACGCCAATCCCTGGGGTGACGCGTACCGCGTTGTAATGGCGAAGATCAAAGGCCCGTCGACGTCAGCTGTGCCCAGTTATGCTGAAGGAAATCGTGGAGGGTCTCTCCCCGAAATACGATCCGACTACGTGGCTACCGATACCGTACGGCGAAAAAAGAAGCAATTTCCGAAGGTCGGCAAGTGTCCAATGACGAGCTGGCAGAAGCTGCGAAGCGCCTGAAAATGAACCAAACATGGTTTTGAAAGCTGCGATTTTGGTATATCCTGATATGTTCAGAACGGTACTTCAGAAGTGTCTAGACGAGGGTAATTTTGCAAATGTGGAAGTCCCAGAAACTGGTACTGCTGCCAAAACAAGGGAAACCGCCGGGAAATCCGGCTTTGTACAAGACTATATGCCTGATAGACACAGTTGGGAAACTTCTGGAGAGCATCATCCTCAACAGGCTGACGAAGTGTATGGAGGGTGAGCGTGGACTGTCAAACATGCAGTTTGGATTCCGCAAAGGAGTATCGATGGATGCAATTCGGACAGTGCTCGAAGAATCTATGACAAAAGGTCGAAAGACAAAAGGTCGAAGGGACAAAAGGTCGAAAGACAAAAGGTCGAAAGGACAAAAGGTCGAAAAGACAAATCGTCGAAAGGGACAGAGGGTCTAAAGGACAAATGGTCGAAAGGGACAAAAGGTCGACAGAGATAAAAGGTCGAAAAGTACAAAAGGTCGAAAGGGACAAAAGTTCGATCAAGAACAAGTTGATAACAAGTTGAGTGTATTCCAAAGGAATTTGTGAAATGCATTTAACTTCAAGCGGAAATAATACACTTATCTCATCAATCAAAGTTGAAGAATGAGAAATTTTAAAAGAAGGAGTAATTACTATTGTCACGGATGCTTTCAGAAGTACATATTTACATCGGTGCGGACACACCAATTCCCCGTTATCTCCGGAACGTGAGAATGTTGAAGAAACGCCGGAGCATATGGTGTTCGATTGTCCACGGCTTGCGGAAAATTCGTAGAGGAATGCCTGTCCCAAGGGCGGATAATATCACAGAGCAAATGTGTCACGAGGAAGTCGCGTGGAATTCGGTAAACAGAGTCGTGACGCAGATACTATCGAAACTGCAGCGTAGATCGAGGCGAGATCAGCGAATTAGAGCCGATTCTGGGGAGTATTCTGCGCAGTTAGCAGTGTTTGGCTTCGGGTCGTCGGGGTGCCGGTGAACCGGAAGTCTTCTAACAACCGGAATCGTCTGACCGACCTTGGCACTCGAACAGCCAACCTGCTGAAGAAAGAAGCAAAAAGCGCTTCGGGTACACGAAGGGCACCCGAAGACGAAGTTGGCGCAATGCGTTAAAGCGTCCCCTGCGATAGCCGCCGGTAGTTGGAGCACCACCAGTGCGGAAGTTTCCTTCATCGAAACTGGTGGACCACCCTCGACGCCAGGGGGAGTCAGGAGGATTCGAGTCAGGAAGTTTGTAGCATGACCGTCGAGGGATCGAGACTATGTTGCAGTGGATCAGCCAGCCAGAATTTCAGAAGAAGTGCATGAGCACCTCCCCCTCTCCGTGTTTGAATTTATAGACTGAGAAAGCCAAGTTAACCAAGTGAACAAGTGTCGACATTGTCAGAATTGAAAATTCATCCGTCATACCCATGCAAAATCGTGTTCCAAACGAGCAGGAGACCTGTCAAATGCGGCACATGTCGATACTCTTAATTACAGGACTCAAGCTGCTGACAAGCGTGGCATTTCCAATACTACGGAGGTCCAGTCTGGGTGTCAGCGTTGAGCGCAACCTGCAATGCCCGAAGGCAGGAGAGTACTCAGTACGTGCCTGAGAGTCATCTGTATCTCGCGAGGCGGCATGTGTAAATTATGCCATGATATCCCGCGGTATAATAAAAAAAAATTACTTTCACTTAAACTATTCACTATGTATTACACTTTTATTTAGTTTTGTTTAGAAAATTATTTTGAGCCTTTTAGTGGAATGTCTTCACTTGTCATAAGACGAATTTGTACAATCCCATTTAATTCGACCACTCAATTGTACCTTGAAAGATACGTATTTCGACCTCAACAGTAAGGTCGTCTTCAGTGTCTCGTACTTGAATCGACGAGACACTGAAGACCACCTTACTGCTGAGGTCGAAAGACGTATCTGTCAAGGTACAATAAGGTGGTGGAATTAAATTGGATTGTACAAACTCGTCTTATGACAAGTAGTTTTGTTTGGTTACAAATTGATAACACTTAAGATTTCTTCACTACTTGCACTGAATCGCGACTGAAGTCGCATTCCTATCGCTAGCCTTTTATAAACTATTATTTGCTAAGTATTCAAAAACCAATATAGTCGATGTTGATCGGCAACATTGTCCTCCTCAGGTGTTGCTACCACGAGTTCCTGCTGTCTCAGCGTTTCCGTGGTGTGCAAATCGCGTGTCGAATGTCCGTTACCATGTCGGTTGTGGGTTCGGTAATGTTGCTACAGATGAAACGGGTCCGATATTCCATAACTAGTACTCGCGGACATGCTTTCGCTGATCTATAGATTCTACTATCAGTAGTATTTTAAATTTTTAGGACAATCACAAAACTTAAAGCACTCGCGTTTTCAAGGGCACTCCATTCAAAACGGAACGGAATTACGCACAACTGTCATTTTTATTCATCCACGCATGCTGCGACGCAAAAAAGCTAATAAAAAAATGACAGTTGTGCGTTGCTTGGATGTTGTACCCTTGAAAACGCGAGTACATTTATGAAATCTGCTCGGATATGTGGGTGCGCCCCAAATGAATATTTTCTCCAAGTTTTAATCTTGCATTTTCCGAAAAGATGTGTAGGCAGTCAATCACCGTGCGTCTCCATAAATGGGGGTGCAAACGTTTGCTCTTATGAAAATATTTTTCGGAGAAGTAAGAACATGTCACTGAAGAAAAATAGAAATTAGCCAAATTACCTTTGACAAATAGTTTTTATACGAAGTAAAAGGCAAGTCAATTGAGAAAGACACTTCAATTGACTGTGAATTGAACGTCAAAACACAAATTGAAAAAAAAAATAGCATAATGTCCATAATAAATTTATTTTACGTTCAAATTACGTTAACTGAGTTGATTAAAAATTCATATGCCCTGTCAAAACAGCATTACAGCATTTTTTAAATCTATAAGAGTGATATTTCTTAGAGTGAGTTTTCTTTCTAGAGCTCATCACTATAGCATTATAGCAGTACATGTTACAATTAACTATATAATTATCGATAAATCAACAAACGATCGATACACCATGTCTACTTTATCGTTAACGAAGCATCATCGTAAGATGAAGATTCCAGAGGCATGGTGCTGCCCTTACTGAAATAAAGTTATTGTAAAATAGGTATATAAACGATGGGACATAATCTTTTTCACCTGTCATTTTGAGTGAAGTTATAAGATTATATATAGTCTTTAAGGTAAATGTCTAAACTTTAAGGAAAATGTTTCTAAATCACCAAAATGATTGTACAAATATCCTCTGATACACTCTGCTCTCACTTTAAACAAATAGTAATTACATAAAATGTCAGAGAAAATTTTGCAGATTGAATTGTTGCTTCCTTATTTGGGTGTCTAATGACCAACTAAACTGTTATACAAACAGTAGCGCCAACATCAAACGTCATTTCATGTGTCACTATCACATTCAAATCAAAAGAGAAGAGAAATGTCAAAACAAAATCGAACCCGCTTTCGAAAGCTTGGTCATCAGGTAAAAGCATGACGAGGGACGTGTATCCAAATATCGATGCATCCAAAACAAAACGCAGTGCTGTTCATCGCACACGCACACTGCTCCATCCACCCATGCAAAGCGCGTTCGTGTCACTAAACAGTCAAAATAAATGCTCAGTTGTATTGGTGCGAGTTTTCTCTGGCCAGCGAGCACAACTTTGACGATGGTCAACCTTCTTCCCCATCCCCCGACACTACAGCAGTGACGGAGGAATTTTCTGTCAACATTTACGCCTACTTCTCGCGCCCGAAAGTGACCAAAGTGATGCGTAAAGTGTAGCCGTAGATATTCCCGTCGGAAGCACATATAAAGTTGGGTGGATTCGTGCGTGATTCGACGGTGAAAAGTGAATTTTCTGGCACGATCAGTGGCCCCGTTCCATAGTCGAGTTGATTTGGTTACCGTCGGTGGCGGAGCGAAGAGTTTGTTGGTTGGATGTTTGACAGACGGAGTTGGTTGCGCCAGACGCCATTTTAGAATTTTTATTTTGCCTTGGAGTACGAGCGGGCAGTATTTTGCTCGAATAAAGTGAAAATTATCGTGCGTGGAAAGTTTTGAAATCCTGGCGAAAGGGGGTGTTATGTAAATTGCGAATTGAGTGCGATATCTCGGCAATGGGCCATGGGAAGTGAAGGTGATACATTTGGTGGATTTGTACTGGCAATGGATTGGTGGAGACAGTGACTGGCAAGGTGAAGAAGTGTGCTTATTGAGGTAAGAATAGTGAGTGCTTTCAAGTGACCTGGATTTTTGCTTTTTGAAATGGAATTTTTATTAGCAAGCTGTATCTGTGTACATACCAACAAGGTTCGCAATACAGTTAGAAGGAGAGTGAATTACGCTGTAGATCAAATAATCAAATTGATAAATATATTTTTGTTTATCCATTGTGTTAAATACTAGTGTTTTGTTATGGATGCATATCTCATTAAATTGAGGTTATGCCCTTAATTATCGTATCTGTCTGTCTCTCTGTCAATTTGTCTTCTGTCAGTCTGTGTGCTTGTTATCTGCTTCATGCAGTTTGTCAAGGTTGTATCTAAATGTTGCCATTTGGAACCCGTGTTGTTCATTTTTTATGACAGCTGCGAAGCTATGACCCCTTTTCTCGTTACTGAGAAAAAAAACATTCCACAGTGCAGGTCTGCTTTGACCAGACTAGCTCAGGAAAGCAAAGTAGTCCTCCTAAATTGGAAATGCCGTTCGAGATAATTTATGCACATTATCCGCATTTCAAAAAAAAAAAAGAGGACGTATAATTGGGAACAGTAATCAAACTATAATGAATGTTTTTGTGAAATAAGGGATCAGAACAACGAACAAAGTTCAAACTTGAACTTGTTAGTTTAGTAAAACATGCATGCAAAAATATTTTATTAACTTTTTGCATTCCTTTTCTACTTTTTCGTCGAACTTATTACAGTAGTGATACAGCTCGAACCCTTTCTACCTGACATGCAATGCATCGAAGCCACTTCGATTGCACTCGAATCGGTGTGCGTGTTCATAGCAAACCGAACTTCCGAAAGGTGAAAACCCATACGTCATCAATTATCGCAGTTGCGGCATTTTTCCCAGTTTTCGAGTTTTGGAAGCGCGCGCCTCGCTAACATCGTACTCAACCACGCGCACAGCCTGCTGATAGGGCGAATGGCTACCAAAACAACCGCCTGACATGACGGCGGAGGTGTGCGCCGCCGAGATAAAAACGGGTGGAAGGAATTTCGAAAACGCGCGCGCGATCTCGTTTGGTTCGAGCGTATTTTGAGATGCACTACTCCACGCCAGATTGCATTTTGTTTAGCTGAAGAATGGAGGACATAGAGAAGACAGCGTTTGGGCGAGCTCGAAGCATGAATGCATGCATGCAAGAGCGACGATCGAATAAAACGGATAGCAGGTTCGACGACCTTTTCGCGCTCATTTCGAATAGTGATAGGAACATACTGATCACTATTTACGCGGTTTGTTTCCATCAATCTATCGGTCTCCCGCAACTTTTTTAAACCATATGATTTTTATATGTTTTTTGAAAATTATTTTCGCGTAATAAACCGATTATAAACCGCGTAAAAAGCGACCCTAGTGTTCGTAGCTCTATACTGTTATATTTAATCTTTTCTTCAATTTCTAGTGGTTGGCGTATATACTAAAAGTTATACTTCGCCAGAACCGGGATCTCCAGTTAGCCTTACGAGCAGAGGCGTACGATTGCCAATCCGGAGATAACGAGCTCGATTCTTGGTCCGGCCTAGGATGTTTTCAGGTGGGAAATATTCTCGGTTCCCTGTGCATAATGTATCCATTGTACTTGCCACACATGACACATACTCATGCAATGGCGAGCATAGAAAAGCTATCAATGAATAACCAAGGAATTGCTAATATATATTTAATTGAAAAGCAGGACAAGTTCCAGTTAGAATGTAGGGCCATTGAAGAATAAGAATAAAAAGAAGAAGATATACCAATTGAAAAAACCCTATCCTTGCTTAGAGAATACTAGAAGGTTTCAAATAAGAAGCTCTCGGCTTGTATAAAAATCTTATTAGTTGAGTTTTGGGTCATTTTAGGGATTTTACAAGCTAATTTAACTATAAAAAGTAAACTTAAAGAATCTTTTATCGGCCTTACTTGAATCAAATAAAATCATGGCAAATGCATCTGAATTGTTCAAAAGGAAACGTATCAAATAATATCTACACATTTTTCTAGTGAGTTTTATAAAAGAAACGAATGTATGAAAATACAAGAGTGGGGTTTTGTTATAACTAGACTTATGTTAGACTTATTCTTCTTCTTCTTATTGGAATTACATATCCCTCTGGAACATTGCCACCTAGCTGATTAGTGTTCATTTAGCACTTCTACAGTTATTAACCGCGAGGTTTTTAAGCCAAGTTACAATTTTTGCTTTCGTATATCATGAGGCTAGCACGACAAAACTTTTATGCTCAGGGAAGTCGAGACAATTTCCAAACCGACAATTGCTTAGAACGGCACCGGGAATCGAACCCAGTCACCCTCAGCATGCTCTTGCTTTATAGCCGCGCATCTTACCGCTATGTTAGACATCCATCGCTAATAGAACATTTTGCAGAAGCAATATGACAACAATTTGCAAAACAGAATGTTTGATAATGAAATAATTTTGAAACCCTTCTACATCTAGTGGACGGAAAACTACTAACATGGATTTATTTCAAAAAATTTTCCAACGTTCCACTAGTTTTTTTTTCATCTAAAACCTTAGATTGGCTTCTGGCCACCGGAGATTGTCCGGGATCTCCGAGGGTATGTTAAAAATACATTTTTTCTACTGCTTGTCATTTAATGTTACGTTTACTTCCATCATTTTTTTACTTTTCCCAGAAACTAGAACTAATATGCCGTCAGGTATACGCAGAAATATGGCCATTTCCGTGAAAACGGTCCGGGATTGGCCATACACCCTGAACAGATGTCACTTTCGCAGAACACCTGACCTGGAACCTGTAACAAATAAGCCAGTGAGTTTTACAGTCCTTAAAATGTATCTTTAATATAGATTCTATATTCATCGTCTTGGAAAAACATGAAATTTGACACCCATATATACATGGTTCCAGATGGTTCCGCCCATTCTCGAAGGCCCCTGGAACCTGTTATAAGGGGGCAGTGGACACTATCAGCCTGGAAATGTTACTGTAGATTGTACGACAATTCCCCTAATGTAACAATTCCGCGAAAAATATTTCTTTTAAACAGTAAAATAAAAATCAGTTTTAACTTTATTTGTTTATTATGTAACATTAACGCTTTTATCTCATTTCTTGTGTGATCGACTGGATGTGCTCGAACAGGAGCGTTCAGTGATTCGCTTCTTGAAACAACTGCAGTTTTAAGTTTCTCCTGTTTCAACAAAAACTTGTCAGACTTTCGTCGTTCAATTTTGTCTTCTTGTAGATGACGAAGATAGTCAGCAGAAGTTGACCTCTTGGAACATTTTCACGACACGATAAAACTTTTGATCCTTTTTTCCCTCCATTATTCTGTTGATTTTGTTGTGGTATCCGTCGATTGCATTGGATGTTCTCGGACAATCATTTAAGGTCAAGTTATGCACTGACCAGAATTCTGGCATAAATCTTGGTTTCTTCCTTCTAATGGTTCCATCCGCATTTGTGAACTGTCAAAACTATATCCAGATTAAGACGAATGTTGTTTTCTTTAGAAATATTTTTCACCAAATGCAATGCTTTTCGGTATGTGTTTTCCGCCTTGTTGGGTAAAGACATGTGAACGAATGACAGAATTTTTTTCCCTATACATCCGTGAATGGTGAATACCTGTCTGAAGGTAGAAGAAGCAATCGTAAAGGTACCGTTCATTATGTACACGGGAGACAATCTCAACCGTTTGATGTTTGTGATTGTTGAGAAAATCATGATTCTTCCATTACTTATTTCAACATTTTTCAACAGGAATTGTTGATCGTCAAAGGTTGTGAAACATGATTCATCTAACACATCGTAGTCTTACGGATCATTTGGATACTCACGGTATCGTTGCCTCTCACAGGTTCTTCGCTGTGCTGTCTTGGACAATTGGATTTGGGCCTGTGATTATAAATAAAAATAAATATAATAAAAATTGGAAGTTATCCTACATGAAGGCAGTACAACGTAGTTTCAAGTGAAACTTACCTCAACTGGAGCTCTCGCGGCACAATAACGTATGATTTTTTCAGGGCGTTCTGAGCTTCCTTGAGCTTTTTGCTTCAATTTATTTTTGTACCGCTCGGTTTCAACGTTTAATGCACTAGGGAGATGATTATGTGACGCAGCTGATAGTAAATAATTTGCTCATCGACGCACTTGCGTTCTTGCGCGAGACTGGCATTTGAGTCAAGAGTTCTCATGATTGGCAGTCTAATGTTGCATGAAGAAGAAGAAGCAGAAAAGATGATATTCAAAAAAATCTGCACGGGGAAGCATACGTAGAAAATTTTGAAACTCTTTTCAAAAATTCTAGAAGCAATTTAATTAAAAACGGTTAGCAGTACGGGGTCGGAAATTCTTTTATTGTATAAAAACCACATCATTTCGATTTAAAATTTTATTTAGTGATATTGCACTTCATATATATAAGAAAGAAATTCGACCCCGCACTGCTAACCGTTTTTAATTAAATTGTTTCTAGAATGTTTCTAGAGTTTCAAAAAATTTTTTGTATGCTTCCCCGTGCAATTTTTTTCGAATATAATCTTTATGCTTCTTCTTCTTCATGCAACGTTTGCATACCCAGGAACATGATTCGAAAGTCTGTAGAAATGATAGTAGATTTCATTTTTTTTTCGCCATGAAATCATGATGGAACAACATACCTGTTTACAAATATATTATATTAACAATATGGTTCACTTCGAGCTTTTCCATACAACGAAATGGCGAACCATTTGCCGGTGATAACAACATCATCTAGCGAGCAAAGAGGAATCTAAACGTGTTTTCTTCTTGTTTATTCTAGCAAATCTTCCTGCCAATTTACAGTGACTGTCATACTGTCATAAGTTTTCATACAACAGTGCAGGGATGTCCATACTTTTTTGAATAAATCGATCATCAGCAGATCGATTTTTTTCTTTTACACTTATTACGATAATACAGAAAAATCAATTTTGATCCGACTGCTCCAATAGAAGCTGATCCGCATACAAGAAAATGCTTGCGGCGCGTTAGAAAATATTGATTCAATTTCTTTTGGGTCGAAAATAATTGCAAGCATTAGCTAGTTTTTCGCAAGATTTTTTATCCATAGTTGCCAGCATCCAGGTGCTAACATATATGCGTGGAAAGCAATGTTTAGTTTTTAGTAAACCACCAGAAAGTTTGCATCACATGCGGGTGTTCTCAACAGTTCTTACTTTTCTCGAAAAATGTATTTGATGTTAGTTAAGCAGGAAGGTATTCGCAACTTCACCTACCAAATATTTTTTGCTAAATTTGTTTCATTTTAATAATATAATCAATATATGTTATCGTAATATTGATTCCAGAACTAATATTTCTAGTGCCTTTCATTTAAATGCTTAAATTTCCTTTTGAGTTAGAATTTCAGTTTTATATCTATGGATGGGTTTGTATCCAAGCTTTCACCGAAGGCAAAATTAATAAAAATTAGTCGAGCTTTTCTCTGCATCCTCTGCAGTGATTTAACGGATTTGCAAGATTTTTCGCGATTAATTTATCACAGGCCTTCACAGCGGCTTCCCAATCATCAATTAGCAGTGAATCCAACAAGAATGTGACTAAAAATCTTGATCTTCTCCGGTATCTCCGGTATGTTATCGATCATTTAGTTATATGTTTTTGATCATTTAGTAGTTTGTCAATAACTCATTCCAGAGGCTAAATTTCAATATATGTTGTATGGTGGACTTCTAGAGCAAAGGTTTATCTACAACTCTGCCTAACAGTTCGTTCAATTAATTTCACTAATAACGGAGCTATACTGCCGTAATCTGAAAAAGTTACGTATACGCCATTTTCCAAAAATGGTGTTAACGAGTACTACTCGTCGATCTCTTTAACAGAAAAATGGAAAACATGCATGTTGTAAAATGGCTGTTACGTCACTTTTCCAGATTACGGCAGTATAGCTCTAGTAGCAGTAACTTATACCAAATGATTGAAATTTTGGATTGAAATTTTTTATCATTTCGTATAAGTTACTGCTACTAGCGCTATAACTCCGTTATAAGTTAAATTCAAACATCAACTTGTTAGTTGTAGAAAAACCTTCGCACTAGAAGACCACCATACAACACATTTTGAAATTCAGCCTCTGGAGTCCTAAGTTATTGACAAACTAATAAGTGATCAAACTTAGATTACTAAATGATCGATAACATCCTTGCCGGTATTCTGTGCTTTGAACATAAATTTTTCAAAACAAGATGAGTTTTCTTTTCGAACTCTGGCAGAACCAAAGAAATCTATTGATATTTCACAGAGTTATGGTCATTTGAATTTTGATAAAGTGTTATACCCCCCCCCCTTTTTGTTCAACTTTTGTATGGCTTAATAAAGTGCAGTTTTTTTGCAGATAAGATAGCCATATTGATAATGAGATCTGCTCCACAATATGGCATACCACAACAAAAGGATGTTATAGCTTATATTTTGACGTGGTGAACAAACTAGGCTGTTACAAATATTTAATTAACATTTTGTCCTACTGGTCTCCGAAAGGTCAAGGGGGGGGGGGATAATAAAAAATTAATATTAAAATGAAAACAAAATTAAACAACTCCTCAAAACCTCCTTAAACAAAAACCTCAAAGTTATCCGAATTTTATTTTATTGGCCCCTGAAAATATTATTTTTTGGCAAAAAAAAATCCGAGGGGGGGAGACAAAATAGTCCTTAAATATTTGTATCGGCCTTTAAAGAAATCATATGGACTCGGTGGCCAAACTTAGTTTCATTTACATATTGCATTATTTACTGCAATTAAAGCAATTTGGAGGGCTTTGCTTCTTAACTGTTCAAACTGATCGATTTTTTTGGAAAAAATGCTTTTTCAGGATTGGTCATGTTAGGCACTAAGGTGGCCAAAGCCGGTACACTTACCCTCTATAAAAATCAATTTGATTCATTAACGAATTCCACCCAGAAGTACTTGAATTATTTTCTACGTTCGTATATGTTTAAACCGTGTGATCAATTTGGTTGACTGCAAACTGAATAGCTAGTTTGCAGTCAACCAAATTCCGAATTTTCATATTGCGTTTTAAATCTAGCCTCGTTAGTTTCATGAACCCGTCTTTACTCAAAATTTTCAATCAGGTTTCACTGTCCTACTGTCAGCTGGATTACTGCCACATTCTAAATAAATTTGAGTGCGATTGCATTGGTTTTCACGGCTGTTGTATTTTGTGTTCATATCCTACCATGATTCAATCAGAAAAACAATCTTTGAAATGTGAGTTAAATAGTGACAAGGGATATTTCAAATAATTTTGTGAATAAACAGATGAACTTTTAACTATTAAAAACAGATGAATCTATTTAATTCAAAATGTGTCAGATTTGTAAATTTATTGAGTATTTTCAGAGCGTGATATCATTTTTTCTCAGTAAAAATAAATAATAAATAATTATTTTCTTAGCTTGTCACTAAATTAAACAAAATGTTCATCGGGAGTTGATAAACGTATGATAAGCCGTGCAGATAAAATGTCATTCGACTATCATGATTACACTACCTTTGTCAGTAGTTAGAAAATTATGTTTTCGACACGTGAAATGTCAGCAAGAAAATACAAAGACATGTCACAAGCTCGTAATCTGAACTAAATGCTCGCAAAATCCATATATGTAAATAGTAAAAATGCATGAGCTCCTGTACGATATAATATAAAAATGTCTTTTTCAAAAGTATAACCAGGGACAGAAAAAGTCATTTTAACTACACTCAAATAGTTGACATCCAACACACAGTCTAGTTGCCAGTATTTCACAAATTTGAATGTGTGAATGTGTGTACACGAACAGCAGGAAGCGTCGAAACTCGGTGTCAGCGTTGTTTTGTGCGGTGTCAAAATCAATCTTCAGTTTAGTACATTGATATTCAATTTGAAATTTCAAAATATGAATATCATTTCATACTGCAGTGCATGGATTTAACATTTTGAAGTCAGATTCTTAAAAGATATGAATCTGTTTAGTATATAAAGTAAAATAATCATCATTTATCGGTGCAAATCAACCGCAATTCCAAATATTCATTTTAACCCCGGTAGATATTCATTTTTTACGTTCGATTATCAATCGACTGTTAAGGATCGGGCGGATAATTTGGTATGGAAGTTTGACAGCATGCTGCGAGATATTCGTGCCTGCATTGTCGAGCGTCTGATCAAAACGTTTATCCAACTGATAGTAAAACGAAGATTTCCGTCCTTGAGTATAACCTTGTTTTTTTTCTGAGTCGATTCTTTGACTTTTTTATTGTCAAATTTCCCAAAGAATTGTATTATTTGATGCCTCTAAACATTTTTAAAATTAAAACAACAAAAAATTAAAAATATATGGAATTGGGTCAATGTAAGATGAAAACCGGTAAAAAAGTGTGAGAACAGAGAGCGAGTATAAAACGAGATGTGGATGCAGAATATAAAGTATTAACTTCAACAGCAACCTCTTAGCTTTCCAAATGTTCCACCGTGTATCGATATGAGGCACCGGCGGTTCAACGCGCAACATCTAATTTGTTATACATATTAGTAAAAAAATGTCTACCACAATTTTGCTACAACATTTGATTTTCCGTTAGTATTCGATTAACTTTAATCGATTATGTGCACAAAAAAACATAAGACATCCCTATTTTTTGTTGTGATGACCTGGGTGCTGCGGATAGAGCCACTTTTCTGCGCTCAAGCGAGTAGAGGGATATTTTGAAATTACTCCCATAAACAAAATTATTTTGCAGTTACTTGGCTGTCAAACATTTCCCGCTCTTCGAATTTCTTCTTCCACGCTGCAGGAGGGCGCACAAATGCGCTGGACTCTACATGACTTTACGATTGTTCACATACATTCATGCTCCAATCGGCTGCTGAATCTCGTGAAATTTCGTAACGAGTGCTTTTTAGTTGCATTCCTACTAATTTTCCACTCGAAATATAATGTGAGAATATTAGTTACAAAGAATACAAAACTCAAACAAAGTTTATTTTTATTTTTTTCCCCAAATAATAACAATACTTCTCAATATTAAATCAGAAACGAACATAACCACAATCTTCAATGTTTGGCTCCGGCACAATAAGTAGAAAATTTTGGCTTCAGTTTGACAACCAAATCGATTCTATCCGCACCACCCAGGTGATGACATTTTGAAGTGTGTGTTTACCGATCCTCATATTTTGGGTAGTTTCGTTTCAGCGTGTATCGATCCTTTTGGGCACGGATGGAGCCACATGCGGTGTCGCCAAAATTTCGTGAGAGTGAATCATATTGTTAATATAGTATATTTGCTGTTTATCTTTGTAATATAAGTATTCATCGTGTGCCAGCTTTTCCCCACCTTTTCCCCATTTCGCAAGGCTCGCTTAGTTGCTCACCTTCACCATCGGAACAGTCGCAAAATAAGGCAAAGACAAAGGTGCTGTTTGAACGAGATGGCGCCACAACATTTAAAGTAAAATGAATTTCCTTGTATGGACAAATCATCGGTTCTCATTAACTACGCAACGCATCAATGTGAAACCTAGGTCAAAAAGCAACAAACAATTTTTAGATTTTTTGTTCCCACGACTTGTTTTACAGTTCTAAACAATAAAAGAGATTTCATTGTACCTCCATACTAAATTCTAGCTGTATACTTTCAATTTCTTCAAGACTGTTCTCCACCTCGTGTGTGTGGAAGGAACATTGAAAGCTTACGATATCGAACAACAGATGTCACTAGTGTATATGCAATATTACATTGATACAAACACACAGCAACACCACCTGTCGCCTGATAATGGAAATCTTGCAATTCTACCGTCAGGTGTAGTGGCTGTTGCTAAAATATTTAGGAAGGGTTGAGTTGAACTGACATGGAAACTGGCATTTGATCTGCTAGTACACGCAAAAAACGTTCATGAAATAGTGAACTTAAAAGTTCACGGTTTATTTTTTCGTGAACAACAGCCACGGATTCGGGAACACAGTCACGTTTTCTGGAACGTTTTGAAAACCGTGACTGGTGTTCCCGAATCCATGAATTAAATCACAATATTAAGCGGTTTCTATTTCTATTCTTTTTTATTTCAGTAATAATTACTTTAAAAAACTGAATATTTATTAAAACATTATTTTTATTGTTCAGAGATTCTCATATGAATATATCATTTTGCTCGCACATCCTCCAAGAATCGTTCTTCCACCTAATCGTATATCCACTTTTAGAAGAAAAAAAATCCAATCCATTGGAAACAAAATTCGAAAAAGAAATCCCAAAGTGTGAGGCTGCGCTTTCATTGTAATGCTACCAGCCAAAGGAATAGCTGTAAGTTCTGCGGGGCGTAGCGTCCTTTCTAGCATTCCAGCACTATGCGCATTATCGAGAAACATATATCTGCTAGGAAAGTGTTGAAAATATATGATAATATAATGATATTTGTAATTATCTACAACGAAGTTACAGCTTAATTACTTACCACACAAAATGGTAGAAATATCCATTATTCTAGATATTTTTATGTTGAAATCTGATTTGCTTGCTCAGCCATTTTGAAGACAGATGAAGATTTGAAAAAATGGCGCTTTATCAAGCATCACGACAGACGACTTCTATTAACTGAGAAATCGGTTTGAAATTTAACGATGTTTGTAAGATAACTTACAGAACACTGTAAAAATGTTTCAAAATCAATGGGAACCGTGCTCGGTAATTAACATTTGTGACGTTTCAGTTTACAGAGAGATCGGTGAACATTATTACAGATATCAGTTATATTACAATTATTAACCGAGCTTACGGTATAAATTATTTTTTACAGAACAAAACCAGTAAAAAAATTTACCGAGCTGTAATTATGAATTTAAGTGTGTACACAACTTACACAAACCATACTTCTAGAGTGCTTTGAGAATAGGTCGTATGTGCAAAAGAGAGCCTCTCTTCGGTTACATTCTCTTTCGATTATTACAAAGCTATACACAAATTTATGTTGGATTTTTTGGCAGATATCTAAAGGCAATAACTTTGTCTAGCGTGCTAAAGTGAAAATGTAGCAGAAAATGCTAAACTTGCCGATCTATTAGCGAAAGAGAGCGTGAACAAAGAGAATCTCTCTTTTGCACATACGACCTATTCTCAAAGCAATCTAGACTTCCGCTCCGGCTTTAGTCGTTTAAGACCTTCAGTGTCAATGAAACAATGAGTTAACCGCACGAAAAAATCCACAAAAAATGAAAGAAAATTCAGGTGGTATTTAAAAAGCTGTGAAAGTTCGGGTTAACCGAGAAATTAATAAATTCCAACCGTGTAAATAAAAACCTGGGTGTTGGTGGCATGATTTCATAATTGACGAATCAACCACAGGGATTGAACTTATCATTTCATTATCATTTAGTATTCATCCAATAACCCATTCCATAGGCGGAATTTCGAAAAATGTTGTATGGCGGACTTCTAGCGCTGATTCCCCTCTACAACTTTGGGTACATTGCTCTATGTCTAATATTCACCGCGGAAAACGCTAGTATCATTTGATATACTAAATGATAATAACACTTATTCACCACTTGATTATCACCACAAAGAGCAAATTTATGCAATATTTGCTCTATGTTTCACTAAATAAAATCGGGACTGTTCGTTTTCTTTGACAGCAGCACACTTCGGAAAAGAGCGAGAGAATGTGTTTGTGAGCATATCAAACACACGCTAAAACAGATACCACGCACAATTAATGTGATTTGAGGTCAGTAAAACTAGGAACAAAATATCCGGCGTTGGCATTTATTTTTAAAAAGTGTTAAAATGCAAATGCTTCTATTCAGATTTTTACGCAGACCATGAATTTTATCCAAAGTGATAGCCACACCATAGTATTTTTGCCTACTTTTAGGGTATTATCTATGAAATGTAGTGCAAGAATGGGGTGGCTCCAGCAGTTGGATAGGACAGTGCTGCCCATTATCCAACATAAGACTCACGAGGTGGAATATATTGTTAATATACTATACTAGCAGAATCGACGTGCTTCGTTTCACCTAAAATTGATTAATTATATATTTTTTACATTTGCATTTTATTCAAAAGACGGTTTAGTATTCAAAATTTGCAAATTTGGATTCCATTTTTTAGATTAATTCTCGATTAAAGCAGAAATTTGTACTTCATTTGTATGGAAGTCCCCCTTCCAGAAGAGGAGGGGTCTAATACCATCATAAGAACCTTCGTCGTTCCCAAAAACCTCTACATACTAATGTTCATGCCGATCGGTTCAGTAGTTCCCGAGTCTATAAGGCCAGACAGACAAAAATTCATTTTTATGTGTTTAGATTTGGTTTTACGTAGTTTACGTTGAGCGGTCGTGTCTTGTTAACAATGTATGCAGCCGTCTCAACTGCCTGCACCCAGAACACCTTTTCAATCTTCGAGCATAGCCCGCGCCCGCTCTACCAGTGTGCAGTTCATTCGCTCACTGGTCCCATTTTGCTGGGGCGTATATGGGACCGTGAATTCCACCTGTATCCCCTTTCGGCGGCAGAACGCTGCAAAAGCTTTACTCTGATATTCACCGCCGTTATCGCACTTAACCCGGGAAATGCTCTTCCCAAACTTAGCAGTGGCCACCGACTCATAATATTCGAACCAACCGAGCACTTCATCCTTGGTTTTCATCGGGAAGATCATAACGAAATGGGTCCAATCATCCGTGAATGTCACAAAATAACGCTCGCCGTTACGACCGATCGGCTCAATGGGGCCACACACGTCGGAGTGAACGACCTCGAGAACACGCGATGACCGTTTGCTCTCGAAAACCGAAAAAGGTTGGCGCGTTTGTTTGCCAATGATGCATGGCTCACATACGATCACACTATCATCCGAACCACCGCACTGCATCGGTTGCAAACCATCGAGCATGTTCTTGTTCAGCAACTGTTCTAGCTGTCTCTTGTTTAGGTGCCCTAATCTACGGTGTAACAACTCGATACGTTTTGTAATACGACCGCAAGCTATCAACGATTCACTTTCGCATTCTTCGACTGTGTATAAGTTTAGTTCGTACAACTTTCCACGACGCGACCCAGTCGCAACCAGTTCGGAACCGTTCCAGATGTGTACTTTTCATTCACTAAATAGGGGGAAAGACGGCTTTGGCAGGTTTTGTTCTATTATTGGCAGGGGGGTTTTTGTCGATCAAATTTTATGAAATTTGGCCACAATATTCTGTGATATGCAAAGAATGTTTAGGCCAAATTTGAGCCTAGTCAGTCATAAAAAACCCCCCTGCCAATAATAGAACAAAACCTGCCAAAGCCGTCATTCCCCCTACTACCTTCATGCCTTTTCTTTCGACGTTCAACACGGAGAACAAGTTGAAACGCAGCGATGGTACGTAAAGTACATTGTTTACAGTGCAAGGGATACACTCACCGTTAACAACCGAGATTAACTGCACCGTCCCACTATGACGAACCACGATTGACTCTCCTTCTTTAGCCACCGCAATTTCAACAGGCGTTTTTAGTGGCTTCAACTCCACAAAAAGATCATCATCCTTGACCAAATGATCAGAACATCCCGAGTCCACAAACCACTGTACACGCCGTCATTCGGAAATTTCACTTCCATCAGTCAAAGCAATAAACGACTCAGGTCTATCGTTCGCCTGATTCGCACTCGATCGCTGCTTACTATGTTTGCTTCCTTTGTCTCGCTGCTGATTCCGTTGGCAGTCGGAAAGTTTGTGCCCTTGTTCGTGACATCCAAAGCATTTAAATTTCTTCTTTTTCTTCTGTTGATTCCTCGAACCGGAAAAGGCCGCACCATCCGATTTTTGAGTAACCAACTCGACGCTTGTTCCTAGCTGCTTTATCTCCTCGTCCAACTTAACAAATTCCAAGGACAATCCTCCTCCGGCATTGTTTCAAGTGCTGTCGAGACGGCGGAATAAGCCGGCCCCAGCGTGAATAGAAGCTGACAAACAACATCTAAATCATCAAGAACAGCTCCTGTTCCACGATATTCTCTTACAAGGCAATCGAATTTCAAGAAGTGGTCCTTCATTGCGCCGGATTCGAAACGCAATGCCATCATTTGACGTTTCAAATGCATCCTGCTGGCGATGCTTTTGCGTTCGAAAACGTGCTTCAAAGCATCCCAAATCTCCTTGGGCGTACCTTTCTCCTGTATATACTCCAATTGCGAATCGTGGACACGGAACACCTACAAGGATTTACATTTCCTCTCCTTCTTTAATCTGGCTTCACGTTTGGTCTTCTTGTCTCTCTCGACATCCGCAGAATCGCCCGCTAGCTCAACCAGCTCAGCAACATCTTCCACCTTCGTTTCGACGCATTCTAGAAGCTCTTTTTCTTACAGCAGCACCCGCATCCGAAACTTCCACGCGATGAAGTTTGTGCCATCAAACAAGGTTAACAGAAACCGTTCGTGTTTTTCGTCATCCACCATCTCGGCACTTTTTCCACTACCAATACGCGACGCGCAACAACTGGGACCGGTAACATAAAGTGTTATTATGGTCGGGACAACGGACACGACAATAAAACCCGGAACATTTACGGAGCAAAAACAAAAACGTGTTCTTTATTTACTGTTGAGTGTTCAGATACAAAGTTGAAAGCTCGATACGTTTGACAGTTACAGAGTTCATAGTCGTACTCGAGAAATATACTATCGGTGGGGGCACAAATCAGGGTTTGCAGACTTAACAAAAATTAATGGATATGTATACAGTTCACTCAAAGATCGAAAGTTCATCTTGAAAACAGGTGGCTAGTGAAATTTTAGCCAGATTTCGTTCCTCAAACACGATAAAAATGTTTGAAAACCATGCTTGTCTTCATACTTATTTCCGGCGGTATAGAGAAAGATACAAAATAGAAAAATGGAAAAACCACGAGCTTCTGCGTATTACCTCCACTTCATGTAATCACTTTGTCTTTCGACTCGGTAACAAAACACTGGAGAAGTTTTTAAGTAGTGTATTGAAATATTTTGGCTTTTTCAGTCTGATATATTCAAACGGGTTTATATTTGCATTGCCCGACATTTCGGCCCGTTTATTGGGTCTTTTTCAAGGGAAAACACCCAATAAACGGGCCGAAACGTCGGGCAATGCAAATATAAACCCGTTTGAATATATCAGACTGAAAAAGCCAAAATAATTCAATAAACACCCCAGTCGAACTGTAATCAGTTTTTAAGTAGAAAACGAAATATGTATCTGTTGATACATACAATGAGGTCAGTTGTCTTTTATATAATAATCAAAAAAATTAGTCGAGAAAAATCATGAAGATAGAGCAGTCCCATGATACGTTTTGTTCTACAAACGGAAATGTCCCTTCTAACAGGCTTCACTACTCCGTGAGTTTCCGAAGGGTTTTGGGGTATTCCGAAAGTGGTCAATTAGGTTTTTCCACTTTAATTTAGAGACTAAATAGAAAGTCAAGTACGAAACACTGAAGACGACCTCACATTTGAGGTCAAAATACGTATCTGCAATGTTATCTTTAGTGGAAGGAAAACTTAGTGGAAGGAAAGTACTAAACTCGAATTAGACAGTTGACTAAATAGAAATTTATTTGAGAAAAATCATGAAGAATGATCTCTCACATGACATGTTTTGGGCTAAGAACTAAAATCTTTCCTCCTATAACTTCCCTGGGGACCTTCGGGGGCATCCTATAGACGCTCACCAGCACTTCAAAAATTCTGCAAAATCACTAATAGAACCTATATAGTGTAGCTTTGTTATTAGGAAATACTTGAGGAGAGTTCCATAGAATGAAAATTGACCCTTGTCTCAAAATTTCATATTGATCGGTTGAAAATGAGCAGAGTTATATTTTTTTTTCAATTTTATAAATTGCCTTCCTGAAGAGCTTGGCCTTCTGGGTGTTAAACACCAAGAAACAACTCAATGGTTTCCAGTCCCAACAAAAAAACTACCAGGCCATAATCTTTCTAATACGTAACATCCCAAAAAGTAACGACTGCCTGTTGTCTAGCCTTCAGGTTCTCACCCAAATTGAATCCTTTCAGAGACTTTCGTCGCATTATCTCCCAACTTAATGGCAACAACCTTTATAAGTGATAAAAAAGCAGGCAAAACAAAAATTGAGAAAGTCACAGCGTAAGTAAAACACCAGCATTTAGTCGGCTTCATCACGTGGCAGGTAAAAGTCTGCAAAATAATGAAATATGGGTCCGCCAGGTAAGAGCAAGAATTAGATGCTTGATTAATGACCGGCTATTGTGCGTCCCTTCTCAACAAGTGGAAGTTTCTGTCTTCCCTAAGAAAATGAACCAGCCAGAAATCTTATAAGAATCAGCTACTTGTTGGATGTTGTGTATACGCTTTAATAAGTTTTTCCAAAGCCAAAGGATGCTCTCGGAGCTCACTTGTCAGCGTTGCTTGAATGTGTGATAATTTATAGCACCGAATAGGGCGACGTCATAAATCAAAGCGGAGCTTTGGTTTAATGCTTTGGCTTCTCTATTAGAATGAATAGGTCGGGTGTGAACCTCTTTTCGGTTGAAATCCTTTCGAATTCAAGGATGTTGAAACCTGGGTTGAAACCGATAACAATTTGTTGTGTCATGGAACATGGGTTTATACATTCAGGGCAGCTTTAACGATAAGAATAGCTAAGGGTGATTGCACGTGTCGTTTCAAATTCTGATGAAGATGTATTTGAAAACCAATCACCTCATTACGCGAATGTTTTGAGCCACTATACAGCAGTAACTGCCTGAATTACGCTGACGTTGATTAAATTTAGATTCTCAACCGAAATGGAGAGAATCTAACTGGACAGCACTTCTTAAATCCGTCTCAATAATTTATAATTTAGTCCTGTTATCTATAAACATTATTCAGAATACATCCAAACTTGGAACTCATGAAGACCAAGCCGGTAAATTTACCTCGAATGGATTTGAATTATAAATAGCCATCTCATTAAAACGTTCAAATGCATCAAAGAGAGAACCTAATTTAGTCAGTTATTTAAACTTACACAAAGAAAATAACTTTATTTTATTTTTTACTTTCAAACACCGGCTTGCTCAGACGAAAAGCCCTAACTTTTTTCATAAACGTTAATATCGCTTCGTTGCAAATGGCATGTAACGTAGTTACCAACAAGATGGTGTGAAAGCCAGACCATCAGCAAAAATTAAGCCCATTCGCCTTCCATGCCTAATATGAAACAGCGCAACGAACAAAAAACTCAAGATTCAGCTGTTTGATGTCAGCCCGATAAAAATGCACCTTTTGCTTAGGCCATCGCTGTCTGTCTGCCTTCCTACCTGTTGGTTTTGCAAGTAGGGGTTGCTCCTACGCGAATACAACTTCCTTTATGCAGGATTATAAACGCTGTGTTTCCTTTTCAGTTGCCTACTCTCATGTTAAATTTCGTTTGCATTTCATCCTTCTCGTATAACTAAATGCATTAAGAGGCTATAGCTTCGTCTGTGATGAAAAGTTAGGAAGGCATGCGGCATGCAAACCTACGATTTTATTTTATTGGTTGAAACGTTCTTAATATTTTGAGGATTCTCAAAATGTCCACAACAAGATTGGCTTGATAAAAGATTAGAATAAGAATTGCTTATGATTCACCGATAGTATAACTTATCATAGGAATCAAAGCGCCATATCATATCAATTATGTTTTCAATATTTTGAGTTTAATATTATAGGACTATCATATCAATAAGTGATTATGTGAGATATATACATTTTAATTTTGTTTATGCTGAATTGCAATTCACTCCCGAGGATAACTGCATTTTCGCGTTTCGTTTTTTATCTTCTCCCTATTCCTCAACTACATTCGAACTCCACATACGTTGCAAAAAAAACAAAAAAAAACTTATTTCCCCCTTTTTTCATTTTCCACTTCATTTCCAGAACAATTTGAATATCGCACAATCCCATTACCGGTGTGCGTAGAAGGGGGTCGGATCAAAGGCGGTCCCGTCGATAGACCCCAATCGAACAGCAGCACACCCCGGCAACTAACAACCGGGCAGGAGGATGACGACGGTAAAAAGCACGCCGCCGGTGGAATCGAAACCACCCGGCAAGTCACCGCTGTCGTCGTCGTCGTCTTCGACCTCATCGTCGGACTCGGACGATGGGTCTGACTCGTCGTCCGATTCCGATTCGTCGTCGGCGGCATCGACGAGCAAGACCAGCAGCAAGCAGAGCACCGACAAAAAGGACCCGCCGCAACAACACCAGCAGCAGCAGTTCAGTGTTATGAGGTAGGTTGACTTCAGGGAGGAGTACCTATCGTTTTCTGTACAGTAGTTGTTATGTCTTCAATCAATATCATAGATGCATATTCAATTACTGATAAATGCATGATGATGCATTTATATATTTTCCATTTCATATCGCTTTATTAAAATCTTGTATGCAACAGGGATTTTACTGATCACTGCATCTAATCAGCCGGTACAAGATTCACAATTTTCTATACACCCCTCAATGTTATGGCTACAAAGTATTTTCTGTTAAAAAATCAATATAGGTGGTTTGTTAATCGGTAGGAACAGAATCTTGCAGCAGCAATTATAGTTAGCAGCATACGGCTAGAAAAATAACATCTTCGGAAAATGTGTTGTAATCTGTACATTTGGTCAAGTCTCCAGGTTTAATAGCCAATTGATCCATGGTGATATATATAGTTCTGCTCTTTTCGCCTTTGGGGTTGAATTTATGAGTTTAGATAGTCATAATAAAAATTCATAGTAGTACAGGTATACCTCGATTATATGGACTTTTTCGATGCAATCGAATTTTCCATATAATCGAAGCAAACACAAATTCTCAAAATGTTTTTTAAACTACTAAAATAGTTTTAATACAATGAAATAAAATATCCATCTATTGAGTAACAGTCTAATCCGCATGTTTGGGTCCATTTTATGATGATTCAGAAAGTTTAGTTTTTTTACAAGATCGTAACCGTTTTTTTAGTCGCCAGTTTGCACACCGTTCTAAGTTCACGTTATTAATTATGACTTTTTTTAACCAGTTAACCAGTAGGCTCAGTCGTGTGTGACACTTTGCGGAGCCACAATTCTCAAGAATGATATTTTTACAATGCATATCATCTTATCTTAACAGTTAGTTAGGATGGATATATACCATAATAGTCATAGCGATTAAAGGTTAAAAATTACTTAATAAAGGGCGGAACGGGTAGAAATTTGACTTTAGTTTATTTCAGCTGCTCATCCGGGCGTTTGACGTTGAAAACGGTTTTGCGTGGCGTCGCGCTAGATTTTGGTTGGTCAGGGAACATCTTTCGGATGACCAGAGCTTCGTGGTACACGGTACAGAGAGACAGAAGTAATAAAGACTTCATAAGCATAATGTGGATACAAAATTAAACTTGTTGAAAAATGCTTAATACAGTGCCTATCTGTTTTAGCAAACAAATTAAATGTTCGCTTAAAAAAAAACTGTTTTGTGGAAGCACAGGCATTTATCCTTAATCGTATTGATCGCAGAAAATTGCGGAGATTTTTTTCCCATTGTCTCCTATTGGAAATTGGCCGGATCGAACTACGGGCTCTAATGTTATGGCCTAAATACATTATGCAAAAAAAAAGCCTATAAACTATCACTCTTTTCTGACATTCATCTTAAACCGATCCGCTTGCAACAAGTTGCGGTTGATGAGGATTCTTACAATGCATTGAAATGCATGTAAAGAAGGAGTCTCATTCACCTATCAGTGCCATTTTGCCTTCAAAGTGGATATCAAGGTTTATGTTTGTACGTATGTAAAAACAGGATCGTATTTTCGGGTCTTGAAACTCTAAAACATTCTTGGTACATAATATCAAAACCGGGTTTTTGCAAGTTTCAATTTCGAACTAAACTTTTTCGAGAGTTTGCGGGTTATTTTTTTGAAAAGCTTTTAATATTGGCAACCAATTTCTTACTGATCAACGGAATGAAGAACTGGATATCGTAACCAGAAATTCCGGTATAATGATTGGAAAATCTAACTGAGCATATTCTTCATTATATTGTCTCCTTTCTATCAATGTAAATTCATCAAAATAAAATCATTAAATTGAATTAATTCTTGATGTCTGCACCATTTTCAATCTTTTTTAAACAGCAATTCATTTAAGAACTGCTAACTTACGTTCCCGATATTCAATTTCTCTGCCTGCCATTAAGCATCAGTATAATCCGCAAGCAAGCTAAACGAACATAAATACCAGGATATTCGATAACATTTTTTGAAAGTCTTCTTGTAGATTTTCGCGACCTGACAGTGAGGAAAAAACAGTAATCTCTCTCCAGGCCCTTTTTCTGTCAAAATGATTTTTCGGCGAAAATATGCGAGAGTGAGCATCTTCTGCTCGTGAGAATGAGTGAGCATTACGATTGCTGGTAGCAGTCATTAAAAAAAACTCTTCAAGTTTCCAAGATATACTGCTAAAAAAAATCAGTCTCACGGCGTCAGATTTGCTGGATGATAATGCGTGATCCGTCCTTCTACACTCAATTCCACGCACCAAAAGCAGAAGAAGGTTGGAAATAAAGATCTACAGCTAAATACGGCAATCTCATCTCATCACTTGCTTCTCATACTGTCAGACTGACAAGCCCGTTCACGTTTTCATATAGCACAGATCACCTAAAATACGTGTTATCACCCCCTCCACCGATTTGTAAGGACGTGGCCGAGGCTTTTGTTGATGAATGAATTACACAATTGCAATGTGAAAGTGGTGAATCAATCTTAGCAGCGGACCATAAGATTTAGTGTGCGCTTTCATATAGCTTCGAAAACATGCCATACTGGGCCTTATTTGCCCCAGTGCACCTTAATAAATATATAATCAATGTAAAATATGACGTAGAATCAACTACCAAAAACACTATAGACAATCAGCTTAGAAAGGACATTTAACGTAGAACGAAATTCATGAATCATCCCCTGAATATGGAGCTAATCAGTGCCGAAACGTAGGGACGAACATAAAATAATCGTTTTGACCGAGTTCTTGGACTACACAGCCGAATATACCAACATAATTACAGATATTGCAGTCGAACACTCATCTCCATATGTATTCCAGCAGTCCTCAAGAGGGGCCCCAACGAGCTCACCCTCTTCCGGCAAAGCTACCTCGAGATGCTGCGCGTATGCAGTGGCGACATCAGGTTGCTTCAGTTGCTCTAGGTCGTACCGCGGCGGTCGTCTGTATCGAATATTGTTGGTGACGGCATGTTTTTGGCGCAGTTCAACTGGTGGTGGATAGTGGGCAGAGTCAGAGTTAAACTAATTTACCCAATATTTAACACATAACCTAATCTTGGTTCGAACCAAATCAATAAAGCTGTTTAAGATCAGTGTCGACTGTCGAATCTTTATTCCATTATCATGGAATGCAACACATATTCTTTTCTGAACGTATCAAGTTTTTTGGGAATCTAGACTTTTTAAGTGAGGGCTGACCGTCGATGAACATCAGTTTAAATGTTGAAGTTATCCATGGATGTCTGTTAGGCGAACAGTGTACTTCAGGGTCGATCGAAAATGAAAAACGGTTTGTGCTATGGCTGCAAAAATAGAAATGGTAATACAAGTTAGCCCCCCCTAGAATTTGTCATTAGTTGGCGTAACTATATAAAGTCAAAAAATATTGGACCTGAACAGTTAGAAATAAACATGTAAATTTCAGCCAACTATAATACACATAAATGGAACGCGATAATTATCGTAAGATTAGGCGTTATTATACATTCTGGCATTTTCTGAGCCATGTAATTTTACATGTCATTTAATTCATTCGGATACATTGTTAAGGGAGAAATATTTAAAAGACTAAGAGATTTGTTTCTGGATAACATAAATGATGCTGATGCTAAAACATAAATAAAAATTATTTTCATGAGGTTCGGTGTGTTTATCAACATTAATGCACACTTTGAATGCAGTGAACTCTTCCTTACTCGATATTGAAGACACCAATGAGTTGGGGAGGAAGAGAGATAGAGAAAACATTTTTTAAGACAGGGTGGTGCCACCTGGTTGCGGTCACTACCAATAATTGACGACAAAACATAATAAAATGTTTTTTTTTCTTGTTGAAATATGAAAGCGACCAATAAACGTGTTCGTTGGCGATATATTTGTATATTCAATTTTAGTTATTTAGCTACTACTTTGCATTCAACTACTTATTTTACAAATGTATATGACACATCATAACACTTAATTTACTAAATGATTTGTTCAGTAGACATATATTTAAAAAAATATTGAAACGCGGATATGGAAATGCTATTATCATGTTCCAAACTTAGAGAAACATGTTCATGATAGAGTTAGAGGCGTAAGTATAGATTTGATAGTTCCGTTAGGATACGGCAGGCATGAAGAATGTTTTATAGAAGTCGATTTGAAAGCAAACGGAGGGCAATATTTGTGATGGCATAAATCGCACGACCTTCCTTCTGCCAAACTCCCGTATGAAGGAGTTTATAAGCAATGAGTGTAGATCAATCACGTCAATATCTCATTTTGCTATCTTATCAACATTTTATATTATTGAGTTCTGTTTGTCTACTGGGGTAACAATTACAGAAATTTTGAACTCCTACGAGAACTTACAAGAATTTCTCACGAAATATTGTAGTCCCTATTAAAAACCGAAGTATCACCCGAACATCTCCGCACAGAGAGGCAAACACTCTCGCCTAAAATCAGAAGCTCCAAGTTTTGTATCATGTTCACAGCTAAAAGCAAGTAATCACACTTGTTCTATGGATTAGATGGTGTCATTAAAATAATTATATGAGATAAGAATGAATTCAAGGGATGATTAACTTAAAAGACCTAATTCATCGCAACCGCAGGTGGGGGGAATGCAAATGCTTGTCCAGGTTGTGGCAGAGCACCACCGAACGACGGGTACGTGGCAGGAGCGGCCTGTGTATTTCTCTCCACTTAGGACGTTTTCACCGCTGCTCTATTTTTTTGGTCTAATTTTATGACAGTTTTAAAAATATAGACCGCCAAAAATAGAGCAAATTTTTGTCATTTTCACCGGTGATGTTTTAAATTTGATGTTTTTGTTTTGACGCGGTCTAAAAAAAACAAACTAGAAACAAATTGAAGTGAATAGCTTTTTACGGGTCCGTCTTGGAATTCCTTGGATTCTTTTGGAGTTCCGCCAGAAAACGAAGTTCTTTCAGCTAATCATCATTTATTACCTTCAGCACATTTTTGTGGAGTTCCTCCTGCATTTTATATTCGCAAATCCTTCCGGATCTCCCCCAAAAAATCTTCCGGTAATCCATACCTCTTGGAGTTCCGCCAGAAAACCTTCATGAAGTTTCTTTAGAAAAGCATCTTGCAGTTTTTCAGGTCATTCTCCTGGAGTTCCTCCAGCCAATCCTGCTTGAGTTCCGGTAGCAAATCCTCATGGAGTATTTACCATCAGCAAATCTTCTTGGTATTCCTCTAGAAATACTTTAAGAGTTCCTCCTGCAGTTACTTCGGGATTTCTTCCAGTGAATCTTCCTTGAGTTTCTATAACAAATCCTTCTTGAATTCCATTAGCAAACCATTCAGTAGTTTCTTCAAATTCTCCTGGAGTTCCTTTAGCAAATCTTCCTGCTGTTCCATTAGAAAATCCTCCTGTAGTTCCTTTAACAAATCTTCCTGGAGTTCCTCCAGCGAATCCTCTAGAAGTTCGTTCAGAAATCCTCCTGGAGTTCCTCCTGCAGTTACTACAGGATTTCTCCAATAAATCTTACTTGAGTTTCTCCAGCAAATCCTTGTGGTATTTCTGCAGCAAATCCTCCTGGAATTTCTCCAACAAATCCTCCTTTGGATTTGGTGAAGAAACTCCAGGAGGGTTTGAAGCAATTGCTTCTTAAGTTCTTACAGCAAATACTCCAGAAGTTCCAACAAGAACTCATCTTGGAGTTCGTTCAGCAAATCCTTTTGGAGTTCCCTCAGTAAACCCTTTTGGAGATCCTTAAGCAAATATTCCTTGAGTTCCTCTAGAAAACCCTACTGCAAAGCATTAAGTTTCTCCACTTAATCGTCCTGGATATCCTTTAGCAAACACTTCTGGAGTTCCCTCAGTAAACCCCTTTGGAAATCCTTAAGCAAATACTCCTGGAGTCCCTCCAGCATATTCTCCTCAAGTTTTTCCAGCAAATCCTCCTAGAATTCTTTCAGCAAGCTCTCTAGGAGATCCTTTAGAACTGCCTTTCGGAATTAGTCCACTAAATATGGCTGGAGTTCCTTTAACAAATCCTCCTGAAGTTCCCTCAACAAATCCCCGTACAGTTCTTCCAGCAAATTCCCCTAGAGTTCCAACAGTACCTACACAAAATCCTTCAGAAGTTCGTCCAGTAAATACTCCTGGTATTTCTCCACTAAATCCTCCTGAAGTCTTTTCAACAAACCAAACCAAGCGAATCCTCCTAGAGTTCCTCCAGTAAACCCTCCTACAAAGCATGAAGTTTCTAATCCTCTTGGGAGTTCCACCACCAAATCCTCCTGGAGATCCTTAGGTGAATATTCCTGAAGTTCCTTCAGCAAACCCTCCTAAAGTTCCTCCAGTAAACCCTCCTGAAAAGCATGAAGTTTCTTCACATAATCCTCCTGGGGTTCCTCCACCATTTCCTCCTGGAGTTCCTCTATCAAATTTTCTTGGAGTCCACTTAAGCAAATACTACTGAAGCTCCACCAGCAAATCCCCCAGGAATTCCTCTGCTAAACCCTCCTGAAGTTCTTTTGCCAAGTTCTTTCAGCAACCCTCCTGGAGTTTCTCCACCTCATCCTCCTGGACTTTCTCTACATAGCCCTCCTGCAGTTCCTCCACCAAATCCTCTGGGATTTCCTCCACCAATTCCTCCTGGAGTTCTTCCAGCTTATTTTCCTGAAGTTTTAACAGAAAATCTTCCTGAAATTTCTTCCTCCTGTAACTTCTCCAGCAAAGTCTCCTGGAGATTCTTTAGCAAATCGTCTTGAAATTACTCCACTGAATCTTCCTAGAATACCTCCGCCCAACTCTGCCTTCGGAATCTTTAAAGAATTCCTGTTGGATTCCTTAAAAAAAATCCTGTTGTAATATCGAAAAGATATCCGTCGAAATTCCTAAAGGATTTCCGTCGGAATCCCTAAAGTATTTACGTCGGAATCCCGAAAGGTTTCCAGTCGAAATCAATAAAGCATTCCTGATGATATCTCTAAAGAATTCCAGCCGGACTCCCATCGGAATCCTCAAAGGATTCATGTCTGCATCCCAACAGGATTCCCGTCGGAATCCCTGAACGGTTCTCGTCGGAATCCCTGAGGAATAAAAGTCGCCATTTGAAAAAGATTCCCATCGGAATCTCTCTTCGGAATCCTTCGCAACAGCCAATGGATTCCCGTTGGAATCTCGTCTAGCTGCTAGACAGTGGAGTCCTCACACCCTCACAGAGTGGGAGGAGCTGCTAAAGCTGGGTGGTAGCACGTAGTAGTGTCTATGGGATGGTTCCTTCTCTATATTGAGCAGAATGATTGGTTCAGTGTACTATATTTGGTTTTACGTTGTTTACGTCGAGCGGTTGTGTCTTGAATACAACCCCTAGCTTTTTTTACACTTATTTCAAAGAAATGGGATTTGGTTTATCATAGAAATGATCTGGTCAGCCTACAACATGCTCAACTTGCATTGGCTGCAAACATAAGATACACTCGACTAAAATGACTCAAATCAATTTTTACATCATCGTCCAATTTTCTTTTCACATCCCGTGACCCAAGTATGCAATTTGAATTACCTTGAAGAAGTGGTTTTGACCGTCTTTTTGAAGATTGATATCAGTGTTGTAAAATTTCATTGGCATTATTTTGTATAATTTTCCCAGCACTAAGAATACCATTCGGCCGAAAGCCAGTAGGCTGAAAGTTTGGCCGAATATAGGGATATAGGTGGTTCGGTTGTGGACACCCCCACGTATCTTTCGACAGAAAGCAGATGCTGTTATTCTGACATCTGTCATTCATTTGCTATCGAAACACGATGTTTTGTGCCAAAGCCAAAGCCGTCTTTTCCCCTACATAAAAATTAACACTAAAATTTTGTTTGACCTTTTTCAAAGTGTCTTTATGAAAATGGTCTGATTGAATTGAAAAGTGAGTTCTAATTCGTATTCATACGGTAAATTAAGTCTATTATGTGGTTCAATAACGATTGCCATTAACATTTTCTGCTCGACATCACTTCCCTGAAACGCTGCTAAATTCGGTTGTGGGCCCCTTTGTTGATTCGGTTATGGGCACCCTCTTTTTATTGACAAATCGTTCAATATCACTGAGTTTATCAGCAAACATATCAACAAACTTATTTTTATGCTGTTTTTATGCATTTTCTTCGAATTATTCTGTCATAATCTATTGTAATAATAAGCTTTATTATTTGTTTGCTTTTTGGGCGCATCTAACCATTGTATATGCGCTTTTTAGAACTAAGCGTTGACCGATCTACATACAACAAGATGCATTTGACGGGGAATTCAGTCTTATTGTTTGTCATTTAAAATTGGACCTTTTAGACATTGCTTTCCGAAGTTGTTGACAAATTATCGTTAATTTTCATAGAAACCCCTATTTGAGAAGAAAAACGCGAAATTATTTTTTGTTTTTCCTGCGATGTATATAAAAGAATGCAATATATGTAAATTGATGGAAAAGGTTAAATCCAATTTCATACAGTGCCATTTCTGACCTTTCTTAAGTGATTGTTTTTGTTACCTTCTTCAATGCACGAGAAAGGCATCATCACTGATTATGGCTGATAATTCTAGGTTTTATATTGTTTTATGACAATTAAAACCAGGGACAGAAAAAGTCAGTTCAACTACACTCAAACAGCTGACATTGAACACGCAATCAAGTAGCTAGTCCTTCCCGAATTTGAATGTGCGAATGAATAGGACGGCATGCGCACGAACAGCAGCAAGCGTCGACTCTCGGTGTCAGCGTTGTTTTGTGCGGTGTCAAAATGAATCTTCAGCTTGGCACATTGATATTCAATTTGAAATCTCAAAATATGAATATCATTTCATACTGCGGTGCATTGATTCAACATTTTGAAGTCAGATTTCTAAAATATATGCATTTGTTTAGTATATAAACTAAAATAATCATCATTTATCGGTGCAAATTAACCGCAATTCAAAATATTCATTTCAGCCCCGGTAGATATTCATTTTTTGCGCTCGATTATCAATCGGCTATTGAAGATCGGGCGGTAAATTTGGTATGGAAGTTTGACAGCATGCTGCGAGATGTTCGTGCCTGCATCGCCGAGCGTCTGATCAAAACAAACACGAATCTATGATGAAGCTGCCTACTGAGCATCGATGCAACTGATAGTAAAACGAAGATTTCCGTCCTTGATTAAAACTAATAAAATACTCTTTTTCTCTGAAACTGGGTGGATTTCATTTGTTATTCTTCATTATTAGCCGGATTTTTAAGGTTGCTTACAACCAAATCACAAAACCAAAATGTCCAAAAATATCGAATTTGCGAAATTGACAATAAAATGTTTCAAATAGATGAAATCAAACCAATTTCTTCTCTAGCAGTAAGGTTGTACGTCTAGTTTTCCATTAGTATAAAAATGTAGACATAATACCAACTGGAACCAAAGTTATGGACAATATTAAAAAGGGTGCCCACAACCGAGCCTCCTGCCCTACCATTTAGCCGAAAGTCAATTGACTAAAAGGGTCATACAGCCGAATCAGTGGCGTAGCCAGAAAATTGGTCTGGGAGGGTTTCCTGAGCATTTTTTGTCGAAAAAAAAATCCTTCTAAAAATTTTGTCTCTGGAGGGGGGGGGGGTTGTTATGTCCAAATCATTTCTCCCTTCTCAATGCTAAAAGTTAGAGGTCTCACTTCTCACTGCGATAATGAGAGTTACGAAATGGGAAGTGAGACGTCTTACTTCTTACTCCTTATTTCTTCTAAACTATCATCGTAAGAAGTGAGAAGTGGGACGCCTTCCTTGTCAGTCATCATTACTAATTTCTTACTTCTCACTGCAAATAGTGAGAAGTTCGGAAGAGAAATACAAATTGTAAAATGAGAAGTGAGTAATGATGGGTGAAATGTGAGGCATACCACATCTTACAGCACACTCTTTATTTCTCACTTCTCACTGTGAAAAGTGAGTAGTGTAAAGTGAAACGTCTCACTTCTCACTTCTCACTTTTCACAGTGAGAAGTGAGAATTCTCACTTCACACTCCTTTTCTCCACACTCCAGCTCCTTTTTAGCTCATCATTTTCCACCGAGAGAAGTGAGAAATGAATGAAAAAAAGACGTCTCACTTCTCACTTCCCATTTTTCACTCTTCCCTTCTCACTGTAAAAGGTGAAACCTTTTACCTTTTAGACCTTTTAGACACCTTGCTGCTCACCCATTATTTCTTCCTTCTCATTTCTCACTTTCCGCTATTAGAAATAAGAAATAAATTAGGATGATTGAAAAGTGAGAAGTGAGAAGTCAAATGAGCTATTCGGCCATATGACCCGTTTAGCCAAATGAATTTCGGCTTAATGGATTGTTCGACCTAGTGGCATTTGGCCATTAGATTGGCGATTTTGATTGGCGATGAATATGGAAAATTACTTATATGTATAGTCTTATATAAAAGCTTTCAAATAATATCTGAGGAAATGCTAATAGAATACTGAGTTGACAGCAGGGCAAGAAGTGCGAACATAAAGCCATAGAAGAAGAAGAAGATGGAAAAAGTGATGAATCGGAACCATTTCACTGGAATTGAACATTGTTAAAACTAACATGAAGCTTTTGAATACATAAAGGTTTCATATTGGCTTTTGCGATTAAACAATTTCGTTTTTCATCACAAACAATGAATATAAAATGCTTCTATATATCTGCTTTTTTTTTTCAAGACAAAATTTTCAAAACGACTTATCTGCTTTTGTAGACAAAACTTCCAACGACGATTTGACGAATCTGATAGCTCTCCCGCAAACCAACACCATCAATAGGTAGCGGAATCCTTCACCTACCTATTGATGGTGTTGGTTTGCGGGAGAGCTTACTGTGATTCGTCAAATCGTCGTTGGAAGTTTTGTTTACAAAAGCAGATAAGTCGTTTTGAAAATTTTGTCTTGATTTCATAGAACTCCGGTCCAAATTATTTCGCTATTTTTAGAATAACAACATTTTACAATATTCGAATATGAGTAAGAACATGCGACCACTTTAAAACAGTAAGTTAAAAACAAAAAGTTCACATTTTGCAGGCTGATTTTATAATGGTCTTGGTTGAAAACTTTTGATGTTAGTAATTTCTGCCTAGAGTTCCAGTGCTCCCTTGTTAGGGTTTGTGACTCCAATTAGGCCGATACAATTATTTAAAATCTATTTTTTCTCCCCTCCCCTCGGATTTTTTTCCCAAAAAATAATATTTTGTGCAAACAAATCCGAGGAGTTTTTTTTTAATTTTTTTCATTTCAATATTTATTTTTTATCATACCCCCCCCCCCTCCCTCTTGACCTTTCGGAGACCAGTAGGACAAAAAGTTAATTAAATATTTGTAACAGCCTTAGGATAGAATAAATAGTTACCATAGTAAAAACGGCAAATATTTGACATCTTTTAGCTTTACGTGGTTCAACCAGTAATGTTAAAGATGGTTTAGTTGATTCCTCATATTCTAATCATCTTCTTGTTTTATGTGTTTTAATAATACTATTACTATATATATTAATAGTATTAGGTCAAAACAAATTATCTTTTCTTTGTTTGTCTCCACCGCCTTTGATTTTTGCGGCTTTATTACATTAATAAAGGGAACAAGGATGTTAACGATCATTCAGTAATTTGCCTTCGATCATTTAGTACTTTGTCAATAACACATTCCAGAAGCTGAATTTCAAATTATTTGTTTGGTGGACTTCTAAGTGCGAAGGTTTTTCTACAACTCTGCCTAATGGTTCGTTGTTTGAATTCCATTAGTAACGGAGTTATAGCTATAGTTTCAGTAACTTAGACTAAAATGATAACAAAATTCCAATCATTTAGTTTAAGTTACTGCAACTAGCGCTCTAACTCCGTTATTAGTTGAATTCTAATAACGAACCATTAGGCAAAGTTGTAGAAAAATCTTTGCACTAGAAGTCCACCATACTACATATTTTGAAATTCAGCTTCTGGAATGTGTTATTGACAAACTACTAAATGATCGAACGCAAATTACTGAATGATCGTTAACATCCTTGGGGGGGAATTCATAGTTTTATTCAAAAATAATAAAATATTGAGCTTTCTCAGAAATTCTCAGATGAGTTTTGCGATTTTATCAATTTATTCATTTGTTATTTATTTCCCGTCCCTTTCGTTGTCAATAGACAAACAGAATAAAAGAAGGAACTCATTATTGTTCCGGCCTTATTGTTTCTCCAAATTTATCACGATAACAGGAAATCATCGAAAAATTCAAGCCTTTTTAAAATGTGGGTAATTATGATACATATTATTGAACATCAGATTTAATTCCTATCTTATTGCATCTATTTGTGTTCTCGAAAGACTCTCAATAGAATTAGGAACAGCTATTCATTGGGATCTAATTTTCATAATTTTGTAGGAGCATATTTTACCTATAAGTTAACTTCATAAATTTGCTTATCCTCTCACTCCGGTTCAGTTTCTGGACTTATCTACTTTACTAAAGAATGTGGATCACTAAAATCACTTTATTTCGCTGACACAATTTAAAAATCGCCAAACGCATTTATTTTTAATCAATCGGCAGGGTGTCATAAGCCACAAACCCCAACACCAATTATGTATTACTTCCACCGCAATACTTAATTGACCACCACGCTCGACGTGTGGAATTAATAATCAACTGTCGATGATCACCCTCAATTAAATTCCATACATAATTACTGCCACAACAAAGCACTGATGAGGCATACATATATGTCCCCAAAATTATCACATTTCAGCTCGGATAGCGCCGGTTTGCGAATGAAAATTGCCATCCCGCGGAGCAATCAATCCAACTCCACAGCCACCCCCTCCCCATCAGGAGGTCGGCCAAGTTCATCCGCCAGTGACGTGCTGAACCGGGTTGCATCGGTCCCCACCAACCCTACCGCAGTTCCTGGAAGCCCAGCTCCAACATCGACGCCTGTCAGCGAGGGTACCAAGTCCGTGCAGCAAACTGAGACCCCGTCGCCATTGAAAACCAAAACTAGGAAGAATAGCAAAAGCGAATCTAGCTCGGAGACATCGTCGTACTTCTCGAACATGAGTGACACCGATAGTGACAGCACTAGTTCGGACAACCAAAACAGCGGAGGCAAGCCGGGCAACAGCTCATCCGGAAGTGGACAAAAGAAGCAGAAGTTCATAAAACGGAAAAAGGTGAGTACGATGCAGTTGATGGAGCCTAGCGGCTACTATAGGTTTGTGTATTACAGAACAATCAAAGCGTTTCAACGAGTAGCAGCAGCGATGGAAGTGACGATTCCAGCGATTCAGACTCCAGCAGCGATGAGCACGCAAACGACAGCAAAGACCAGAGTCAGGAATCGCGAACGCCAGCCGGCACAAATTCAACGCCGTTTGCTACATCTACTCCGGCAAAGTCTCCCCCATCAGCAGCAACGCCTGTTCCGCGAATGGCATCATCTGGTGCGAACCCGGATGCGGACGTGGGTTCATCTTCAGACAACGAGCTGCCTGCATTGGTCAATGCAGCAATCATGAGGGTCGCAGAGAGTGGATCGGACAATGACAGTGTTCGCGGGACACCGTCGGCCATTCCACAGTACACCTCCAGTCTGCTACAGGAGTTCGTTGCCAAAACGGCGATGCTAGGCAGTGATGGGCACTCTACTGAAAGATCCTCTACGAACCAGTCGGGCTCTCACCACAAAATCAAGTCTGAATCTCCTTTACCAAACTCTGGTGCTCAATCGGTAGCATCGGGTAGCAGTTCTGTTAACGGTGTCACCTCAAAACCCGATTCAGCGGCAGTTATCTTGCCGATTAAGCGACGCGGTCGGCCTCCTAAAGCAGCTGCCAATCCGGTTGCTGCAGCTGCTGCCGCTACCAAAGCGAATACTCCTACGGTTAGTGAATCTCCTGATTCGGGTATCCTGTCGACACATAGTTCAACGGGCTCTCCCAAAACAGAGAAAAAATCTGCGCCATCCGCAGCACAAAAGCGACGGCCCGAACCAGAGCCGAGTAGTAGCGGAATGAGCAGCAAACCTCCAGCAACTGCACCACTCACCAAGTACACTCTCTCCAGTCTGGATCGTAATACGTATGCTACGGAGAGGGTATTGTATCCTCCGCGTGGCAAGAAGAAAACTGGGCGACCAGCAAAGGAAAAACTAATACCACCACCTCCCGTCGAAGATAACTTGGATCCACTCTGGAAGGAAATCGACATTAGCAAGAAGTTTCATGAACCTCGGCTAAGCGGCTACAAAAGCGACGGTGGACACTCTACCATCTGTTGCAGCAAAACGATTGGCCCCACAGAGCGGCTACATTAGTGACTACGGTGGAGGAAGCAGTCATCCGGCGAAATCGTCTTTCAGGGTACAAATCCGACTGTAGCACAAAGTCCTCGAAAGAGTTGTGGCTATAAAAGTGATTATAGTGTCAAAGCGAAGAGCTGCGGCTACCGGAGTGATTGCAGTACAAGGCACCGGAAACAGGTTCGACGGAAACGACGAAAGAAGTTAGCGCCGAATAACAATAACCTGAACAACAAGAATTTCAACCAGAGCAGTAAATCTTCGAGTGTTAGTGAACAAGACATTCTACAGCTGGCGGGACTTACTCTCGGAAGTACCAGCGAGGATAGCAGCAGCAGTCAGGAGTCGTTGTCTTCGATTAATACTACAACCCTTTTAGTAAAGCACCAAAAATCTCCCAGGACAAAATAACTACCAATAAAAGTAGCATTCCATCTCTCCCTTACTCCAACTAACCGTGTTAATGCTTTGCTTCCAATTAATAACTTTCGCGGAATATTCTCGTCGATCAGCAAGTTCGGTAATCTCGATACTTTTGGATCGAGTATTGGTCCCAAGAATACATTTGCCACTTTCCTGAGAAATAACCGCAACAAAGACAATGGCAAGACTCCAGTTAGGAAACTGCCACTCTCTAAAGCAAACGTGATCAAGAACTCCGAAGAATGTAGCAAGCGATTCCAGCGATCAACCAGCCAAGACCTCCTCACCAGAATCACCAACGCAGACGTTCCGAAGCCATCGCCGGCTAAATCAGTTTGCTCGAAGCGCAGTAGACGAAAGAGTTGCCACAGCGATAAACTGGATACCGTTTCGGTGAAAAGCTGCGGAACGATTCGACAACGACGGCTCAGCACGATGAGTCGATGCAGCAGCAGATCAGCCGGGTCGAGGCATCCTTGGAAGAAGAAAAAACGGAAGCGGCTGCGGTCCAACTCTGTGGCAGGAAAGTCCTCTGCCGACGTTAAACTGGGAGTGGAGATTGAGCGGTTGAGCGAATCGTTTGGCAATCAATGTCGAATCAACTTCAAAGACGGAGTTTTGGGCATCGGAGCTGCTGCATTGGCAGGTGCTGCGGCGAAAAATCAACAGAAGGGACGGTCGATGAAGAAACGGAAGGCTTCGGAGCATGTTGAATCACCGTCAACGGCTGCTGTTGGCACCAAGCGAAGAAACAAGAAATCAGTTCCAACACAAAGTCCAGACGATCATAAACTACCGTTGAAGAAGCGCCACTACTTGATGAGCGAGCAAACAACTAAGGGAAGTGACAGCGGCGCAGAGAGAGAAGACACAAGAAGTCACACTGTGATCAATCCTTGTGCTACTGTGAGTGGACGGGTGGCAACTGCAACTGCTGCTTCAACATCCTCAACGTCAACTTCTGTGAGAGATCCAACCAAGGCTGTAACTCCGAAGAAGCGACATCTTCTTAAGTCACCGGACCCTGTAGTGCCTGAAGAGATTGTTCAAATCAAGTCCAGCGATTCGCCTTTGACCGTTGATCAAAAAACCGCAGACAGTGCAGCGGCAGAATCTTCTGTTACGCACAAAAAACACGACGCCATCACCCGCAAGAAGAACCGTTTGGAAGGATTGGTATCAAAAATTCAACCAACTGCAACGGTTACTGCAATTCTTGCAGATAATAACATTCTGGCGGCTGCAAGCCACCGCGCTACGCCGCCATCTCGTCCATCTGTGATCCATTCGTCAGCTTCCACTACAACTACTACAGCATCGGCTACGGCGTCGTCTTCTAACGTAAATGCACCTCCACCTGGCGTCTTCGAACCGACCGTTGATTTAGAACTTTCGATACCTGCATCAATCCCTTCCCTGATAGCCAAAGTTGAACTGCTCGATTCTCCACGACTCAAGGACAACATCGCAAAGATGGAAGGTGACGATACTGGAAAAAAGAATTCCGAAAAGGTTATCGAGAAATTGCTCACGAAGACAGGAGCACATTTGTTGCTGAAAAAGAAGCGGAAGAAACCTAACCGGACCGGTTTTCCAACCGTCAAGCGGAAGAAGAAGAGGCTTATTGAAGATAAACCTTCCGAAGAGGAAAACAAACCTGAAGTGGGTCCTGAGCTATTTGACTCATCTAATCTGACGAAGCACGTTCCATCGGAAGCTGAGAAAGCGGCAACAAAATCCGGTTCTCAAAAAGAACTATCAAAGAACTGCGATCGCGTACCGAAAGAGGGCGAGCCGACTGACAGTTTCATTGAGCGGAATACGAGGCCTCGATTATCCGTAGTTAGTTTGGAACGACTTCAAGGTAAGATTCCGATGGGTGGTAGAGAGGTTGTCAGTCCCACAACTCCTCCGGCTACTGGAGCAGGGAGGGGAAGGAAAGCAGCTGCTGTGTCGGTACCTGCGGTAGTTGCACCGACGACTGCCCTAGTGCAACCTGTCCCTATAGCAAATATCGCGGCTCCTGTTGTAGAATTGCCATCTACTCCGGCTGCTGTGGAACGAAGACATTTGCGAGAAAAATCTAGAGACAAGAGTGAATTCGAGAAGAAGGAAGAACCGAAACCGAAGGAGAAAAAATCTCGACAAGAACCGATAGTACAGGTGAAAATCAGTAGAAAAGAGGTAATGGAGAAAATCGTCAAAAGCAAAGAGAAACCCCCAGAGCCAATACTGCCACCGGATGTACCCAAGCAGATTGAGAAGCCTATCAAGAGTATATTGGATAAGGAGAACAAGAAGCAAACGGTCGTGCCGGCTAAAAAGAGTAAATCCACGGTTGAAGATATTCCACCTCAAATCCTGCCACCTGCTCTACCCATACGTCGTACTCGTAGCAATTCAATCGCTTTAGATCCGGTCGAGCTTTTAAAGAAAAACTTAACTCAAGAAAAAGAAATTGTGCTCAAGAATGCCGTCATCAAATTGCAGCCCTGTACGATTAGCAATGAGGATTCCGATTCTTTGGACTCGATGCCATTACTGAAACGACTCCATTCCCTGATCGTGCCATCCCGACAGCAGCAGTCCACCACGCCTGACGTTCCCCCCATCTCGTCACCCAAGACTCCAACCCGCCCAAGAGGTCGTCCGCCAACGGCATCACCCACGCCTGCTGCTGAAACTCCTCCAATCCCTGTAACGCCAACTCTCTCAGAACAGTTGAGCAAATTACGTCGATCTCGGATGAGTGTCGTCGATACATCGAAGCGCCCTGTAGAGTCAGAACCCTCCGAAACTCCTCGAATCAAGGAAACTCGTTCGGCTGCTGCCAGGAAATCCTTTTCAAAGGAACCACCCGTTGTTGAGCTACCGACACCACTTCTGTATGACATTCCACCGGTAAAGATCATAATTTCCAAAAAAGATCAGAAGGCGGTGGCTTCTGCGGTCGCAGTGGAAAGAAAGCTTTCAAAGGAGAAGAGTCCCGTACCTTCATTCATAGAAGAAATGGCTAAGGATAGGCCCAAGTGTCGCAGCTCAAGTCGAATTGATGCCGTGGTGGATAAAATTCGTAAAGAGCAGCAGAAAACCGTAGAAGCGGGAGCTAATGCTGTTCCTCCCGAGCCTTTGCCTGCTCCACCGGTGAAAATGAAGCGCGGAAAAAGTGATGAGCTCAAGGTCGAAATGGAGAAACCGGCGAAGAAACAGAAGAAGCTGGATGAGGTCCCAATGTCTCAAGAAGTTGTTGTTCCACTGGTTCCGGTGGATGTTCAGCAGTACGAGATGCGAGAATCTGTTACGCAGTTTGCCAACATCAAGCCTGCTTTATCAACGGAAGATTTAGAGCACGATCCACTGCCGGCAGAGGAGGGACCTCCAGATTACTTCCGGGATGAAACTCCCTCACCGCCGGTGGATGGCAAGAACAAGAAAGTCCCACGCAAGAAGTATATTACAGCAGGTCTGTTTTCTGATTGTTATAAGGACGATGGAAAGACATCCGGTCGCAATGGACCGAAAGTTCAACCGAGTCTCTGTTGCCTCCGCCGGCATACTGTGAACGATTCCTGCGACGAACCCAGCGGGACTTCCAACTACCGTATGACTTGTGGTGGCTGCAGGAGAACGGCAAGCTCACGTCTAGACACGCAATCGCTAGCTGGAACTATCGAAAGATCCGTACTAATGTGTACTACGACGTGAAGCCCAATCCGTCCACAGATCATCCGCAGTGTAACTGCAAGCCGGATAGCGGCTGCCAGGATGATTGCCTCAATCGGATGGTGTACGTGGAATGCAGTCCCGAAAACTGCCCTTGTGGGGAACGGTGCAAGAACACAAAGATCCAGCGACATGAGTACGCTCCGAGCTTGGAACGATTTATGACAGAGCAGAAAGGATGGGGGATTCGGTCTAAGGAGGGTGTGAACAAAGGGTTGTTCATTATGGAATACCTGGGCGAAGTCGTGACAGAGAAGGAGTTTAAGGAGCGCATGCGAACTATCTATTTGAACGACACTCATCACTATTGCCTGAATCTCACTGGCGGGCTGGTGATTGACGGACATCGGATGGGAAGCGATTGTAGATTTGTCAACCATTCTTGCGCACCAAACTGCGAAATGCAAAAGTGGTCCGTGAATGGTTTATTCCGAATGGCACTGTTCGCATCTCGAAATATTCCACCTTATGAAGAGCTGACGTATGATTACAATTTTTCGCTGTTCAATCCATCTGAAGGTCAGCCATGTATGTGTGGTACAGAACAGTGCCGCGGTGTAATAGGAGGTAAGTCTCAGCGTGTAAAGCCCCTCCCGGTCGCTTTGGAGGCAAAGAAACAAGAATCTACAGTCGTAGCAACAAATGCGACAACTGCTCCTACAGAAAACAGTCCACGAAGCGCAGCACGCTCAAGGAAGAGACAGGCTAAGAAGAATGCTCCGCTAACTCAACTCAATGGTCAACCTTTGCCAAACTTTGTACCGCCATCGACGAAGGAGCGTGCATTAATCGTTGAACATCATTGCTTCTTGATGCGCAACCTCAACAAGATACGAAAGCTGAAGGATCGCTCACCGGAGCATTCATTGCAAACAGGAAACCCTGCTCTGGGAGGAGTCGGCGGCGGTCAAGCTGGTCCGGGTGGAAAACCTTCACTTGCGTCACAGATATCGGCGCCACGATGTCCGAGAAACATTCGACGCGCGGGTTGGCATTTGTCGAGGATGATCCGGAGCTGGAAAAGGTCGCCCGAATAGCCGTGGCCTTGAAGGAGATCTGCATCGAAATTGCTAGCTTAAAAGGTATGTTTTACAACAAATTTTAGTTACATGTGAACAATTTTAATTTGTTTTTGTTTTTCACAATTTCAGATGAACGAAGTCAACTTTTCCTGAATCGTTTGGCCCTTCCATCGAAGAAGAAGGTTCCGTTGTACTATGAGAGAATTCCCCGCCCGATTGACCTGGCGCAAATCCAGGCCAATATTGAACAAGGATCTTATAAGCAACCGAAAGCTTTCGAAGAAGATCTTTTAATCATGTTGAGTAATGCGGTGAAATATTTCGGCATCGGATCACCGGAAGGCGTGGCTTCGGAGAAGTTGAAAGAACATTATTACATCTGCAAGCAGCGACAGGTAGACAGATTGATCGCATACGTTGGTGAGCAGAACGAGTTGCTGAGAGGGTTCATCCCGAAGACGGAACCAGAGCCGGTGGAGCAGATCAAGGGGCGTGGAAAGTTCAAGAAACAGGAACAGGCAGAAGATATCATTCGGTGCATTTGTGGACTGTTCAAAGACGAAGGACTGATGATTCAATGTTCCAAATGCTTGGTTTGGCAACATATAGAATGCACGAAAGCGGATCCAGCAGTTGAAAACTACATGTGCGAAAAGTGCGAGCCAAGGAAGGTGAACTACGAGATTCCGTTGAACGAATTTACCGACGAAGGCTTTCAGTACTACATATCGTTAATGCGTGGCAACCTTCAAATTCGTCAGACAGATACAGTTTATGTATTGAGAGATATTCCGATGTCTCCGGATCCGAAGAACCCGAATGCGCCTCAACGGAAGCACACGTATGAAACCATCGGAAAGGTTGACTACGCCGAGTGTGATATATTCCGAGTGGAGAGCTTGTGGAAAGATAAGGAAGGTCGACGATTCGTCTATGGTCATCATTATTTGAGGCCACACGAGACGTATCACGAGCCAACGAGGCGATTCTATCCGAATGAAGTAATGCGCGTTCCGTTGTTCGAGGTGATTCCAATAGAGCTGGTGATGGAACGCTGCTGGGTTCTGGATCCGACGACTTTCTGCAAAGGTCGTCCGGTTGATAGTTCGGAGCCACACGTTTACATCTGTGAACTGAGGGTAGACAAAAGTGCACGACTGTTCTCCAAAATTCCCCGCCATGCTCACCCGGTGTGCATGAAATCGTATGCATTCCACAAATTCGAGCAGAAACTGAAGATCTCCAAGACCTTTGCGGTTGGTATTAATAAAATTGCGACAATTTCTGGTTTTTCCAGATTGAATAATTTTTTGCTTATTTTCAGCCTCACGATCTGGGATCACTGGCACATCTGCTCGCTGCTAAAGACAACCGCAAAAAGGCTAAAAAGGATGACTCGGCGTCCTCTGCATCCGCGACGCCCACCAGCACAGGAGCCAAGAAGATGACGCCAATCATCCAACTACTGCCGCCTCCTCCGAAGGTAAGTCGAATTCGTTGGGGCTCATCAGCTTTTCGCTCATCAATCGCAACGCTGTCAACCGCACGCTTATGTCACGCACACACACGCACACACTAGGGATCACTCGGACATAGAAATGGACACATGGTTTGCACTTTTTGGGACTTACATTACTCAGGAAACGTTTTTTGTGCTTCTACTGGAATTTTTCAAAACTCCAGCTTCGTCTTTGCTTTTTTTCGAAAGCTTCTACAACCAAATTGAAAATTACTCGGGTGTCTTCAGAAAGCCACGGGAGCATATTGATAGCATACCAAATCTAGTTTCGCAAGCTGCTGGTGGTAGGCTTCATAATTTTCTTTCGAAAGATTTCTAACATACGGTAGAAACCATCCACTTTTGCATGAAGCATTCAAAGGTTGTTTAATGTTTGTTCAATATATGCGGCTTCTCATGGAGACTCAAATATAACTTAAATAATCTTCTGCTGTAAGTCTCCGAGAACTTTCAAATGCCTAGCTCGTGGTAAATGCTTTAAGCTTTTGGTCTTAGATCTTCCACTCCTTCTATTTGCTGTTCTCTCGCAGTGCAATACTTTTTAACTTTTTTCCAATAGGTATTTTTGGAAGAGTTGTTTAAATTTAATTTTTACAAATAGACTTCTCACGCACATCAAAATCATTGCATATCATCAAGCTTCAATAATTGGCTTAGTACTCATCCAGTTATCATCGACCGTCACCGTCTCCAGTTACCATTGTGATAACCGTGTTTTGGTGCTCAATGTTCTCTCTCCTTTTTTCCTGTATTTGTATGTGTGAAATCGAACTGTGTTGTGTACATATACAAAGCCTGACAGCCACAGCACCGATGGAGCTCTAGTACTACCTTCAACAGAGAGGTAATTGAATGTCTCGAACCCATGTGAAATCTACCCCACCCTCAAGTACTCATCAGATGTCCTAATTTCCATGACTAACCGATTCTTTCCTCCTAATTTCACCTACATAGACCCTCGCCGAAAAGCGCAAACCGCTTGGAACTGGTGTTGAGTCGCCTGATGACCAAACTGAACTCCAATCCGGCAGCCTTCCGGTGGTTGACATCAGCTATCTCCTTACCGGCCGTGGAGCCCGACTACGACGCACCATTGCCAACGCCACACCCGTCCCGGCCATTTGAGAGTGGGTCAAGAAGCGCAAAAGCGCCGGAAATGGAAACGCTTCACGACTGAAGCCCGCGATTACAAGCTGAGCAATTGTCATCATTATCATCATCATCATCATTGTCATCATCAATTGTACATAGCTGCCTACTTGAGCATCGAACAGTGGAGATGCTTTACATTCATTTAAAGGTTATGTTTGTATAGATCATTCTTGGAACATACTAAGTTATTTTATTTATTTATGTGACCCATAATCGTGGAGGTGAAAATTTTGTTGCCGGACAAATAAAACCGAATTGTTTTTGTTTCCCATTGCTTATGTTCATCACTGGATTGTTTCACTAGTTAAAGTCGTTGAGTTGATACACCCGCATTAAGTGATTTTGTTAATCAAAGTATAAGTAGTTGATAATACAATAAAATAAACAGATTGACAGCAGCACTTTTCTCAACCAGGTTTTGTTGTAATCCGTTTTCAAGTATTAACACAATTGCACCCAAATTAGGCAATTCACACTTAATATGATACTTTTAAGAGAAATAAAAGCAAATACACTGAAGATAATCAAAAGGTTTAACGAGAGAATTTATATGACAATATACAGTTTAGTTTTGAAAAGTCTTCAAAAAAACAGAATATGTGACTGACAATAGGGTTTAGGTAAAAATCGGATGAAATTATTATATTTGGAACAGAAAGTAGATCGGAATTCCGTACGGCGGTAGACATAGGTGAAAAACTACAATATTTTTTTTTACTTCTAGAACGCTATAATAGGGTTTTAAAACGGCAATGAAGAACTGTACTAAATTCAGCAACTCTTTGAGAATTTAACGCGTATGCAACTTAAACCTTCCCCTTTAAATTGAAACACAATAAAAGAGATATATGTATGCATGACACGTTGCAGAAAACGCGGAATCACATAAGATTGTCGAATAGTAGCCAACCTTGAAATACAATATAGAAATGAAAATAATACAGAAATTTAATTGAACATATCTCTGTGTAAACATTTATGTCCAGAAACTTACCTTCAGTCATTTTCTTACTTATAAACTATATTTCTACTATATTACTCATTTTACTTAAAATTGCTGCTTTGTATTGTCTCTGTAACCTGTGTAAGTCAATTGGTTTAAACTCCAGAATGATTTGGAGCACTTAGGAATATACATGGTTTGGACTTATCTAGATTCATAAATTTTATGCACATAGCCTCTAAGAGCCTGCATGGGCATCTCAGGTTGCTATTGGTTTCGTACCAAGCGTAATTGACTTGGCAGACCAAGGTTCTAAAAACCAGAATAGTCTGGAGAACCTAGAAGATCTGTAGAAATATTGTCTGCATCTTTCAGGATTCAGCTCATCCTACTTAGGTACCTCTGGTTGGCTACAGTGCGTCGATAATAACATATGCCTGGCGTGTATTGTGTAGGAGCTCCATAATCATCGTGGTCTTGAGCGATGTTCCTTCAGTTTCCCTGAACGTTCAGGGTCCCCAGGTCCGATTCCATCACGCTCTGAAATAGCCAGCGTGTGTCGTGCCCTTCCTACCGAAGTCGCTGGCCCCTACTCTCGCCCGGTTCTCTGTTGAATATTGTTTTTCGGGCTTATTCTTTTCTTCCGAAATTTGCATTAAGTGGATCAGCCCACTGAAGTCTGCCGGTATTTTCCTTACGATAAGGCACAATATTTTCTTCTTCTTTGTGTACTTTTGATGTTACAGCTCATGATTCATGCGTTTCTCATTGTAGCGTACCACAGAGAGCATGTACCACTTTTAAAAATAATCCCGAGGGATCTCTCGTTACGCGATGTAGATCTTAAGGCCTCATTCCAGGGTTTGCTTTGGATGACCATGAACCTATGCAATGGACAGACATTCGGTTCTTCTGTGGTGCACAAAGGGCATGTACTTGCTTTTAGAAACAATTCGAAAAATCTCTGCTTTTACTGGAATTTGCAGATCTTACAAGGCCTTTTTCTCCAGGATTTTCTTGGATAATCATGAACCTATGCAATGGATGACATTCTATTCTTTATACCAGCAAAGGGCTTATACCATTTTAGAGGCTCAAGCAAACCGGAAGATCCCTTGAAGTTGCGCGTGAAGTTCTTATGGCCTTTTCCAGGGTTTTCTTGGATGACCATTTACTTACTTACTTATGGATCCTGTACACCTCCGGTGGTGCAAAGGGCCGACCTGAAAGATTCTCCATCCTGAGCGGGATGTCCAGCTATCACTTTAACCAGTTCCAGTTTCCAGTTTAGATTGCGGATATTCTAACTTTATTGAGGGCTTCGCCGCCATGAGCATCTCGGGTCTGCCTTCACTGCGATGTCATGCTGGGTCTCCAGTCTAATAGCTTGTTTACAGATTTCCGTTTCCGCCCTACGTGAAGTGTGGGCCGACTCCAGCCCCCACTTCCTGATCCCCTGAATTTCATGTTGCTATCGGCCTCTGATGACAAATTGGACAATGCGAGCTCGTTGTTTGAGATCTGAAAACATATGGGGCCACCAGAGCCCGAATTATATATACCGCGGCATTTGTTGATCAACACCTATGCAGCCATTGAGTATTCTCCACTGATACAGCGCACCATGTTTCGCTTCAGGCGTATACCAGCACAGATTTCACGATTCAGGTTGAAAAATTCATATTTTGCGTGCGTTCACTTATCTGCTTATTCTTCCAGATATTTCTTAAACTCGCAAAGGCAGCCTCCTTGCTTTCTTGGATCCGGTGCGCTTATGTCGACTTTGGTACCGCCAACGACGCCATTTGCTACCAAAGATATTGGAAGCTTTCAACATTCTCCACTGGTTGCCGGGCTACTGTGAAACTGGAAGGGGTCACCGTGTTCACATCCAACGATTTGCGTTTAGTTGGACGTTGGTGAGTAAACCCTGATGAAGAGGGAGCGCTCGGCAGGGCTTTCCATTGAGCTTACTCTTCAATGCCAGAGCGTTGTTGAGCGAGTGAGTGCAACGTCATCAGTTCCATGGGTTATAGGCTGCCATAACAGCTTCCAAGTGGTTTGGTTCTAACGATCAATCACACGCTTCCGGTGAATCTCATCGATTAGCGATGAGGAAACAGTAACGGTGATAGAATACATCTGCTTACCTCACACCAGCTACGACCTGGATAGGGTCAGACAGGACCCCATTGTGCAGCACTCTACACGAGAAGGCCTTCTTTTTTTTTATATTTAACGTTTGTTTGTCGACAAATTAGTTAAAAATTAATTACAGCGGCTTGGTAGTCACATGGGCTACTGCTTCTGCCCTCATTCGGCAGGAGGTCGTGGGTTCCATCCCAGGTCCGTCTCCATTTTCTATCTTTCTCTTTATTTCTCATGTTCTAGCAATCGCTAGAACTGAAATGGACTTTCATACCGTTTCCATTACTTATTCCTATACTCTTTCAACTTGAGTATTCTAACAGTAATCTTGCATAGAATTTGGAAATGAACTCATGGAGTTTCCCTGTTTCACCCATCCAATTAGAAATTCCATCAGTTACCTTCTCCTATCTATCACATTGGCAGCTCGTTAACCAAGACGGTGACCTCTGCCTCTCCAACTCTAACCCAGAAATTCAACAAATTCCTGCATGAACTTGCTGCTGGCAAGTGCAGAGGTATGTTCATTCGGCTTGCAGTGGGCGAGTGATTGCATCCATCATTTCCTCCCTTCCTACATTGACTTTTTTTTTTGCAGTATCTCTGACGTGGCAGGCGCCGGTATGACTTAACAAATGAGATCACCAGTAGCTTCAGTACATATCAAGATGTGTGCTAGTCCCAAGCAAACATCTGTTGGTTCCTGTGCAAGAACAGCTGATCTGGTCAAGTAATGTGAGCAATTAGCAACCACGAGCAGTCAATCAAGCTCAAGCTCAAGCTCAAATTGAGCGTTAAAAAATTATTTACATACATTGGTTAAACTACGACTTCTAAGTTGAAATTTGAGTTCATTAACATCAACCGCCTAGCTCCATTGCACTTCTCAAGGTTGAATGCGATGTATTCAATTAAAATTTTGAGGAATTCTTCGTCGTGTCGGTGTAGTGATCTCGATCAAGGGAAGGCTCGCAGAAGATCAGCATACTGGAAGGGCGTGCGCTGACCACTAATCAAACTCATGAAGAGTTTGTTTGGTAGAAGTCCGTAACGCATTACGGACTCTGGAGCATTAAAATAATTTGTGTTGGAAGCGTTTCTATGGGCATGCCACAGTGAATGCATTGTTCTCTGTCCGTCCGCCCTCATGATAAGAACAGAAGCCGTCGATTCTTGTGGCATCTTCTTGATTAACTCCATGCATATATATATAAATCACTACGCTTTTGGGGTGATAGATTAAGGTCAGCGGATACCTTCCTCCACACACGTTTCCAGTTGGTGTTATTGTTTGCTGTTTCCACTTTCGGTTTGTCATGTATCTCTTACGTGTAGAGACGATAGATGGCATCTGCCGTAGGATGCTAAGCGAATTTGAAAAGGAAAGTTGATTGCTAAACCACTTAAGAATTTGTTTCCAGGTGCAGGAGATCTGCAGTGGTATTCGCTGGAGTAGGATTGCTCTATGGCTGAGGTAGAAGCTGTAAAACGGCAAATAAGCAATGTGTTCCCGAAGATAGGAGTTTAGTAGAAGGGCGCGGCATTTGAATATCGGAAGATGCAGATTTATTCCACCGTCTTCCTTTTTGCGACGCGCCTAGTTGTCAGTTGGGACAGTCGCACTCATATTCCACGAAATAAGAGTAGTTCCGCCTGTTGGCTGTCACTTAGCTACGTGTGCTGCCGTTGGAGCTTATAGATTAAGCAGCAATGTACCAAATTCTGGATAGCAGAAATGTGGTTGCAGTATTGCTTTCTGGTGCAGTGATAAGACTACGCATGGAGTGTAAACCAAATTTGGTGGATCGAATTTTGCTACGAGAGAGTCCCAGTTCAAATTCTTCAGTATTACGAATTGAAATTGGAAAAAGAAGACACTCGGAGCATTTTTATTTTGTTTTAGCCATCGAATCCACGGTATAAGCCAGGAGCATTTTAGGTTTCCACCTTAACATCGATAGCGGTCGTTTTGGATTCATTCAAACCAACGCCTGATATCCGTCCGGAAAAGTCATTGAAACAAATCTCCTGCATTGTGTTGCCAGCTTGTTGCCGTCGGTGATGATTGCACTGATGTCGTCCGCATATGGCGACGATTAGTTCAGCACTCACACACTTGTTCTAACCGCTTTAGGAAGCGAGTGCCAGGTAGAACAATGAAGAGGGTGGCGATAGAGGGTCCCCCTTTGGCGCACCGAGCGTTGGATAGGAAAAAGGGAGAGAAAGGTGTCCGTTGATCAGCAATCGGGAGTGACGAAGCTGCTGCTTTTCGTGCGAACAAATCGCACAATCCCTGGGTTGAAGCGCAAGAGCTTCCTCATGGTATGGAATAAAAAAATTGATCCACACGATCAAACGCACTATCGAGATCAAAAGAGACCAGTTTTGCATTTCGTCTGTTTTTGCTTTTAACTGCGCTACTCTGTCCTTCAGAGCAAGCGTGGCTTGAAAGATATTGTGTGCCGAATTGGAATTGTGACTGATGTAGGTGAAACCATTTTCTCTCGATCGTAGCACGGGCCACACATCAAGCAGCCGTAGTTGCAGAACGGTTGGCTTTGAGAGCGGGGCTGGAATTTGTTCCCGGTTGCATCCGTATTGCCGAATAACGCATTGAAGTCATCCGCCCACTGATAATGTGATCGGTTTGATGGGCGTAGAGTAATATGCAATGGTATTGTTGAAAAAGCAGTTCTCGTGCGGCACGGTGAACCGTGTCTGAAGGTGCATATACATTTCCAAAGCGCGGTGTTGTAGATTCGTAGAAACGATTACTCTAGACCAACATTTAAGAAAAGGGCAGGGTAACAGCCAAAATTCATTCCTTCTGATTCTTCATCCACATATAAAGCTATATACGTAGACGAAGAATCAGAAGCTGAATAAATTCTTGGCTGTTACGCCCTTTTCTACATGTTGTTAGTCTAAAATTGGGGTCTTCCGTAGAGGCTTCTCTCCACATAAGAGAATATTTTGATGTGCTCTTTGAGAGCAATGGCAGTTCCCTCTTCCTTGTTTGGTCCACGTTGCAAATAACATTGTATCCAGAAGCGAGCGTTAGCCGGTGCCGTTTTCCACTTCTTGCAGCCTGAGGCTGGCTCTGTTCCTCCGATGGTTGTGTCTCTCTCCCGGAGGCTCCGGGCTGTTGTTGACGCTTCTTTCATTGGTGACGGATTGTCTTTTCCAGGGAGGTGAGTGCTGGCTACGAGTTCGTCGGTTGCGTATGCGAGTGTTGCAGATGCTAGAGAATTATCGGTATCAAAGTTACCGTCAGTCTTGTCGCCAATCGAGAGTAGGAAGCGAAGAGCAGTGTGGATAGTAACTTGAGGTGCTGTCGCTTTTCTGATAAAATGCCAGTAGGGATAGCCGGAGGAGCTTTCATCGCCTTTTTTTGCTGTATTCATGAAGTCGAAGCTGCATTGTACCGCACAAACAATGACAGTTCTTTATGGGTTTTTACAGGAGCAAACAGAGAGGGGAGCATGGCGGCTATGTTTCACTCAAGCTCTGACAGATAGCAATGGATTTCCAGGCAGTGGAAGAGCAGAACTTGCTTTGACTTCGCGAATTGCTGGAACAGTTTTTGTCCCCTGAGATCGTTGTTTCCCTTGCATCTGGGCGACGCTGACGTGTTTTGATGTTCGTTTCGCTCCGGTGCGCGGTGGTGGATGGAGGTTCGGCTTTGCCGATTGTTTCGCCATAGCTTGCTGTTTCGCAACGCTTGCGTATGATTCATCGGCACTGAGGAAAAAGCGCCAGCAGGAAGATCGAGACCGTGAAGAGACGAAGCAACTGTACCCAATACGCTGGCAACGCACGAAAAGTTCTATGCGAGGCCAAGTTGAACCGTTCTGGCACGGGCTATGTGCCATACAGCCCGATATGTGTAAGGACATAAACAGGAATCTTCTTACATACGCGTGGGGTGATTCAAAGGTGGCGGCAGCACTACGAAGAGCACCTGAATGGTGATGTGGCAGACAACGGTAGCGGTATGGTAATGAATCTTGGAGGACGAGCGCATGACATGCGACTGCCGGCTCCGAATCTCCAAGAAATCCAGGAGAGATCGGTCGACTTAAAACAACAAAAGCCCCTGAAGTTGACTCATCTACCAGGAGGAGAAGCTTTTTAAACACGGTGGTGATGCACTGGCTAGAGCGCCGTAACTGGGTGATTTCAAGGTTTGGGAGGATGAGTTCTGCAGCAGGAGTGGATGGAAGGTGTCGTGTGTCCGAAATTCCACAAAAGGGCGATAAGCTGGATTGCAGCAAGTTGTTTGTATTGGCCGGAAATTCTCTAAAAATCGCCAATGGTGGGTTCAAGCGAAGATTGAAGTTGGATTTCAAACAGGAAGCTTAAGCGCCATCTCGTTAGAGGACTTCCCGCCTAGAAGCACATTGCACATTGCTTCTGTCCATCAAATTATTTCATTTAATACGTGACACGAGAATGCACTATTTGAACACTCACCAAGCCAATTCATAAATATGTCATGTAACTATTGTTCTAATGCTGGTTTCCATTATAGCACCAAATGAGTGTCTTTAATGGATTTTGCAATTCCTGATATCATAAACCTGGTTTACAGTTGTCATTTGAGTGATAAAACGGCCTATTTCCATACCAACAGAATAGGTGCTTTAATGACCATTATGCAACTCAAATGGGTTGTAATTCATTATAACCTCATTTGGTGCTATAATAAAAAACCATACATTGGGACAGTAGTTACATGACTACATTTAGCTGAATTAGTTTGGGTGAGTGTTTAAATAGTGTACTCCTGCGCCTCGTAATAAATGAAATGGTTTGTTGGACATAACATCACAATTTTCCAAAGGCAATTGCATCCATCTCCATAGCTTTTCAAGCAATGCAATTTGGCACGATAAGATGGAATCTTATTGTTCTCTGCGCAACATAATTTATAGGTATGAATGATCATGTGGAGTAAATTCGATTGTACAATTTTGGTAAAGATTTATCATTATAGCCCTTTTTCGTCATTGCATAGCGGTGCAACTCGTTGCAAAACTCGATTTTTCAGCACTGTAGTATTTATCCAACTCGGCAAGCCTCTTGGATAAACGTACAACTCGTGCTGAAAAATCATCTTTTGCAACTAGTTGCATAAACTACTATTATGCAACCCATTTGAGTTGCATAATGTTCATTAAAGCACCCATGTCATTGGTATGGAAAAGTAGGCCGTTTCATCACTCAAATGCCAACTGTAAACCAGGTATTACGATCAGGAATCGCAAAAAAAAATCATTGTAACTGAAATTTAATTTGGGTTGAAGCTTCAAATCGCTCAGAGGTTTTTTAATGGGCCCCTTCAACTCACAGAACCGTTTGTGCATGGATAACATGCTATTCCGCGTGTCTTGGAATCAGTCATTAATACAAGTTCTTTTCCAAATTCAGAACGGACAAATTTTTGCAGCAAAGTATGTCCGGAAGAGAACTACTACGTCACGTACCTTTTCACAGTTTCTTGTACTTCCAGAAAATTTGTAATTTAATAGATGGCTAAGAGCATGAAGCAACAAGTATGATTAATTAGATGATGATCGATTTTGGCGGTAGCGTGAACGTCGTAAAATATGCTTCTTTGCAAAGATTCATTCATGCGCACATGCAATTGTTGGAAGTGGAGCCTAGGTGACCATACTGTCTGTAACCGCATATTTGTCCCATATTTGCTGGATTTCTATTTTTATGAATATGTGATTATAGACAGTTATGGTGATAAATGCAGGCGAAACTAATCGAGATTTTAAACGGACAGCAACATTTGAAATACCGAAAAATCCGGTATTTTCATCTCATCACCATATTTTCGGTACTCACGCACGTGATACCGAGTATTACCGATAGCACACATATTGCGTTGTTGCCGCAATTATATGTGATCGATTTCGTCACTTTTGAGATGCTGCAACCAAATCTGGCAAAGTGTGCTACTTGGGAACTGATCGGACAGTTCAGCCAGGGTGATTCTTCTTCTGCCATGCCCGCAGTATCCTGAGCCCTGTAAGGTGGATCCTTGTCCGCTTGGTGCCAAGAACTTGTCGAACAATTCACGTTGCAACGCGTTGTTACGGATGCTGCTCACCGGAATTGTAGGGTAAAATGTCCTCGTGACCAGTCCCGAATAGCGTACAAACTTCGACTTCCCTGGGTGCCCAAAGGGCCACGGTCTCTGTTCCTGGTTGTCGGGCAGTCCCGCTGGTTAATCTAACCGATAGAAAGTGTACATCTTCTTTTGCGCTTCCTTTGCTGTATTCAGGTGCAGGTGAATCTTCATTAGTCGACTGAAGGTTGTCCTCCTAAATGCTCTTGTTTTGCGCAGGAAAATCGCGCTCGTCACCTGCTAGCCAAGGAAAAGTATTACCGCTCGATAGCCAAACACACTAAAATCACAGTTAGAGCTGTGTGCGCCGCCGCACCGCGACCGCCGACGATTTTAGGCGCGCTGCAACTCTTTTGATCGTGCCGCCGGTGAATTTTAGGAGCGGTGAGATATTTTGGTCTTGGGGCTCATATTCTCCTTCGATTTGTTAGAAGAAAAATCTCTAAAACCCTTACATATATGTTTGAAAATTTGCTGCGCCGCTGAAATAACATGTACATCAAGCCTCTTTGACGTATTACTTTTTATTACTTTTACATATTACTTTTTTTTTCATTTAATGCATGGATCTTTGGATTCTTTTAAATATGTTACATTATTATAGCAATCCAAAGACCAGGGGCAAGACACACTGTTTATTAGCTGAACTTTTGTGATGAATATGTTATTGCCAAATGTTTCAGGTCTTTCAAAATTTCCTGGAGCTTAGGTTCTAATCCACATGTAAACTAATATATTTTGGCCTTGTGGTATGGTACATGCTTCCAACTGATAATATATCAATATTCCTAGAAATATTTCCGAAATCTCGGAGTTGGAATCTCGGCAAAAGTTTTGCCGAGATCTAAAAAATAATTTAAGTGTGTATGTTTCATTTAAGAATTCCCTAAAGTATAGGCCTTATCGTCTATACGCATAACGAAACATCTATTAGTTCTTTTTTTAGAAATGAAACATGCTCTTTGGGATCATGTGAATCAAATTGGTTTTGAATTGAATGCATGTTTCATTCCAAGGAATCGAAGTCCAAGAATGGAAGTACAGGCCCTCAAGTCAATACACGTAACGAAAAATCTATCAGCTCCTTCAAGATATGGAACATGTTCTTCATTTGAATCAAATTTTATTTTAATTAAGCTTTCGTGCCAAAAATTTTCATTCGCTTAATCAATCCTTCAATTTTTCAACTTTCTTTCTTTTTTTTCTTCTCAACTTCTAACTATTTTAAAAATTAAAACAAAAATCGAAAGAATGTTGAACCAACATCAGTTCAATTCTTCAAGCCGGTTCATACAAGCAGCACTTTTTTATCTTTTGGTTCCGGTTTTTAAAATTTATTTATTTATTCTTACCCCTAAACAGGCTTAAAATAGCCCCTATGATGTTGGGTTAAAAAATGAGTTCTATGGAAACGTTAACCTTAAATAAGGGGCATCCACAAAGTACGTCACGCGCTTAGGGGGATTCGAAGCGTGACAATGCAGACAAAAAATAGAAAATAATACATGAAGATGACGGTCAATTGAATTCCTGTTCCATTCCAAGCCACTCAAGTTGTTTTTTTAATTGGGGACAGGTGTTCAAGTCAATACGCAAACGAAAGATCTATTTGTTTCTTTCAGAAATGAACATGCGGTAGTGATCTTCTTATTAGCATTACAATCTCACTGGGACATTACTGACTCACAGCTTAGTACACATCATGAGGCACTTTCACAGTGGAACTTTGAGGTTTCTAAGCCAAGTTACCTTTTGCATTCAGGAGGCAAAGATATACTTTCATGCCAAGGAAGTTGAGAAACTTCAACCAGAAAGATTCCTAGACCAGACTGGAAATCGAACCCAGCCATTTCAGCTTGGTCTTCTTTGTAGCTACGCATCTTATCGCATGGCTAAGGAAGACATCGAGACCTTAAAAACTAAACTACAAGAATTCTTGAATGAACTAAATGGAAACATTATTGAACACTCATACTATTCAATTGACCTTTCGTCAAATATTGTATCTCGTTTTTGTCTCAGTCGATTCTGGAAAGGTCAGCTTTCCAAAGAACCTTTTTTTGAAGCTCTAACTATTAAATACGATCATAAAAACAGTGCTGTAGTGTGAACCGGTCTGAAAAATCATCCAATGTTCCAATCCCAAAAAAAGCACTTTTCGATTTTTGTTTTGATTTTTTAAATACTTCGAGGCGTCAAAAATATGGGTCTTGAGAAAGTTGACTTAAAAGCCAAAAATCGATTGAGCGAATAAAATTTTTGACGGAAAGGTCAATTCAAAAGAACACAATCAGCAAAACGATTTAGAAAAGCAAGCAACTCTCGGATGTCAATACCAGGGAATTCTTCTATGAACTGGGATGCAATAAATATCCATTTCTATGCTATGTAGGTAGTAATGAGACCTTTCAAATTATTCGTGAAAACTGGAGAACAATACTTTGTATTTATCATTCCATTTGCTCGAAAGAAGCTTAGAAAACGAAAAGATTGTGAGCCATTGTATTTGAACGACGGAGGTAGCAATGTCGAGTAGAATCATAACTCTTAGTTATTTGATCGAACATAATACAGGAGTTCCCTCTCCCACCCACCAAATTTCCTCGCTACGCCACTGACTGATTCACCGGATATTTTAAGGACATAGTTGGAAGAGTACCACGATGGCCGTCAATATGGCACCTGACCTTCACGGTCAACCCACACCTCCCACACTCCTCTCCCAAAACATCTGAATGCATCGAACAAAAGTTCAATATTCGAATTACTAACCTGTTCACAGCATATTTATTCACTTCCGTGATAATGAACACGTTTCTCCAAAGAATCCTAGTATTTGGCTCGAATTTATATCACAAATCAGCAATCTTGTGCCAATTTAAGCCGTTCGCGATTTGGTGGGTTATCACTGCACTTCACTTCTGCTAAAGGGCATTGGAAAATTAAGTTTTACTCATTTCTTCGCACATGAGCAGCCCGAAATGTTGATGGAATGCAAGTGAAACATCACTTTTGAAATCAGTCACTTGTTTGAACCGAAAACTTTATAAAACTGCTATTTTTGCCCTAAAAACTATGAAAAACTGATCGCGGAGCGAATGTAAACAACACCGGCGGCACGATAGCAGCAAACTAACTAGGGTGGTTCAAAATGATTTTGCTCGCCAGGCTCAGTCGATGATGTTTCATATTTTGGGTGTCGTTTGATGGTTTGGGCTGGTTTAAATAGGGCTTATCGTGCACAGGTCGTTTCAGGTTTGTATGCTGACAGTTGATATGGCGAGGTTGAATTTAACATTATTCTGATTGTGGCACTCCGTCATTGGGCGCTGGCGAGGGGAGACCATATGACTGGATGAAATACCAATTGTCATAGGGTCTGTTCTAAATTACGTCACGCAAAACTGAGTTTTGACCCCCTCCCCTCGTAACAAAAAGTAACATTTTGATACCCTCCCCATGTAACGCGTAACTGTGAAAATTTTACAGGCAGATTTTTTCCTTCTCTGAAGCATTCGGTTTTGGTATTTTTTGAACACTGTTAGAATGATCAAAAATCAAGGATATCAAGGATGCAGCTAGTAGAAACGAAAATAGAATTTGCGATTATAACCATTTACATAGTTTTGCGGAACTGTGGTGTCGAGAAATACAATATTCGCTTAGTATTTTTACGCATATCAGTCCCTAGGTCAGCATGTTGATTTCGATAATGACTATATACTATAACGATGAACAGCTATTACTTCAATCAGTGATTTAAAAAAGACATTCAAATAAATTTTATTCGCGTTATGCGTAACATTTGGTAGTACCCACCCTCCCCACCATTTAGTGTAACAAAGATAACGCAAGTTGGACCTCCCTCCCCAGAAGCGTTACGTAATTTGAAAGACCTAAAGTTTGTACAATCCCATTTTATTCACCACTTAATTGTACCTTGACAGATACGTATTTACCTCAACAGTAAGGTCGTCTCAGTGTCTCGTTCTTGCCCGACTAAGTGGTGGAATTAAATGGGATTGTACAAACTCGTCTTATGACAAGTGAAAACATTCCACTAAAAGCTCAAAATAATTTTCTTAACAAAATTGATGAAATATTCAAGAGCTTTAACTCCATAGACAATGATATTAAATGGTCGTTCCAATAGTTGGAAGTCGATTTTAATCGAGGTTGCCAGTCTTTAGCATCAAGGATTATTGATCATTTAGTAATTTGCATTCGATCCACTAGTAACGTAGTTACAGCAATATTTTCAGCTTAGACCAAATGCTAACGAAATTTCAATTTACTTTTGTCATACTAGCGCTATAACTCCGTTATTAGTTGAATTCTAATAACAAACCATCAGGCAGAGTTGTAGAAAACCTTGCACTAGAAGTCCACCATACAATACATTTTGAAAATCAGCTTCTGGAATAAGTACTAAATGATCGAACGCAAATTACTTAACGATCGATAACATTCTTGTTTAGCATGATAATCAGGCTTCTCAGAAGGAATCAGTGAAACGTAATCTAAAAAATAGCCAGAATTTGTCTGTGATATTGCACCAGGGCCAGATACTTCGTACAGAAAGTGTGACATGGGGGTGAGCGGATATAAAATACTATTTTTTTTGCGTTACGTAATCAATGGTTCTTTCTCGGTGCGAATTTCGTTCAGTCTCTGGAATGTTGCTTTCAGCTATGTGGGTTCTCTTTTCACCAGCGTTTGAGGGAGGCGCTGTAGCCAGTGTAGTGAAAGGTTTAGTTTCATACTTGCATACAAACTTGAACCGGCTTGTGCTCACCCAGGTTTTGTTCGATTCGGTTTTGAGGACACTGGAGCATGGGACGGAATCGAGTGAGTGTTGGAGCTGGGTCGTTTTTGAACCAACTACTAATATTTTATGTTTTATAAATACGACACCAATACTACTACAGTATATGACAGTTTTATTGTACCAATACTTTCAAAGCTTTGTTTTGGTACTCAACCCACCTTCACCTTAAAGACATCTGATTTTATTACTGATGACAGAATTTTGGTGAATATGCCATCAGGTGGGGATACGGTGATCAGCATTGCATTTTTAGCAATGACAAAACCAACATTGAACCATTTCACACAGGTAGCAGAGCTAGAAATATCAGAACACCCTTTAAATAACTGGTATCAAACTAGAAAATCCTCCTGGTACCATTTTCAAGAAACCCTTTCTGAAAAATTGGTTCTCTCGATCTGAAACATTTCTGGAAACTCTACCATCAGCGATTCTTTCTACAGGAATTCTGAACTACTTTTCCAGGAATGAAGAATTCCTACTTAAAGAAGTTAGAAGAATTGATCCTTTGAGAATTTTGGAAACTTCCTTTTCTTTAGTTCTGTGCAAATCCTCCCCAGGAATTCTTGAAACTCCTTCTTTAGGAATTTTGGGAAGGTCATTACAGGAAATTCCTCCGACATGACTTCTAAAAATTTCTTTACCCAAGAATTCCTGTAAAACTAAAGAATTATAGGTGGTTTTATTCTCCCAGATTTTATGTTCACTGCAAGAATTCTTTGCCTAGATTCCTTATAGAAGTTCTGAGGAATGAATAATACGTGGAGAAATTCGGAGAAATCACTGGAGAAAACGTAATGAAATTCCTGATGAAAGCTTGAAAGAATTTTGAAGGAACCCTAGGTGATTCTTCTCACGGTATTTACGAAGAAGTATTTTACAGCATATGTACAACATAAATTATACTTATTGCAATCATAGCTCGAAAAGCAAATATTTAACGAAGGTATGTCCGTCACCGACCGACGAAATGTTCGAAGGATAATTTAATTATTTGTTTGAGAAACTGCATGTATTTATTTTACACATCGAGGAAACAACATGAAACTATTTTGGACAAATTGGTACCGAATCATCTGATTTCTTCGATACAGATCAATAGTTTTTGGCAAAACCTAACACCCTGAGGTGCGAAAATGTAAGCAGTACTCCATAATTGCTTTTAAAGTACGCACAAATGCGATCATAGATTCCTGAACAATTTTTTCGTATTTTTGCCAGAATAAGTATTTTGACGAGGATTCAGAGTATATAAATATCTCATTTTGGCCAAAATCATGTGCAGTTTCTCAAACAAACGGTTCAATTTTGAACGCGACGATCGAGCACGCCGCCGCCGAGGGCAAGCGGCGTGGGCGACTAAGCCACCGCCGCCGTTAGCAAATTGTGGTCACGCCGCCGCCGGCTGATTCGTCTGTCAGTAACTGAGTAACTGAGTAGGCAACTGACGTTGGATGGTCAAAATGCCCATTGAAAGCCGCCCGCCTGTAAACAAACAAATGGAGATGCTTCAAATGTTTGGGCTTCGACACCGGCAGGAGTTAGTAAAGGTCCGGAAGATCCAACAAGTTTTGTAAATGCGGAGAAACAGGTCATTTTAGAAAGACTGACGCAAAGACCCAAGTGCATGCTTTGACAGAGGACGGGAATGGCTATAAATGCTCGTATATCAGAGGCGATCGCAGGTCAGCAGTAGTGGATATAATTCAGATTAATCTGAATCACTGCGATACCGCATTATTTTATGGCAGTCAATAACAGAAACGATGTGTGACGAGCGATAATTGAGATCCGTATCGAGTTCCTCCTAATAACGGCAACTGGGTGGTTGATATAACGGAATGGCAGTAATACAAGTTATGGGCAGATTCTATCCAATAAGTGGTAGAGAGTTCATGAGGGGTTCGATCGTTAAAATCAATGGCGTTTACGTATGCAGTTACTATGCGCCTCCAATGTGGATAGTGGAGCAGTTTAGCCAGATGCTAGAGCTGACAACCGACAACCTGATCGGACGAATGGGAGGTGATTTCAATGCCTGGGCTGTGGCGGGCAGCAGTCACCAATACGAGAGTATATTTTCCAGGAAGCTCTAGCGAAGCAGATGACGACTGTGCAATGAAGGCTCCGTACACATTTCGGAGAGACGGAGGAGCTTATTATCGATGTCACGTTCAGCAGCCCTTCGTTGATAATGAAGAGTTAGCGAAGAGTACACCCATAGCGATCACCAGGGATTCGCTATTGTATTGGGCAACGAAACCATGCGACAACACGGTAGAGTGACGTTGAGGAAGTAGAAGACGAAAGTCTTCGACAAGGACCTCTTGGTTGAGGCACTTCGACCGAACAACACTATCGAGAACGAGATGCGGCCGAACTTATAAGAAGGATGGTAACGGCTTGTGATGCGCAGCAGCGAAAACTGGAGCCTAGTAGCAATCGGCGTCCAGCCTACTGGTGGAACGAGTCAGTGCACCTGCACTGCTTGTCTAAGATCCAGGAGGGGGCACAGAGAGCGAGGATGGAGCCAGAGAGAGGAGCGCAAGGCGGCGTTCCGGGAAGCTAGAACCGCACTGAAAGGCTAGTCAAGATTAGCAAGTCAGATTGCTACAAGAGCTATGCCGAGAAGCAGACGCCAATCCTGGGTGACGCGTACCGCGTTGTAATGGCGAAGATCAAAGGCCGTCGACGTCAGCTGAAATGTGCCCAGTTATGCTGAAGGAAATCGTGGAGGGTCTTCCACGAAACACGATCCGACTACTGGCTACCGATACACGAAAAATAAGCAATTTCGAAGGTCGGCAAGTGTCCAATGACGAGCTGGCAGAAGCTGCGAAGCGCCTGAAAATGAACCAAACATGCCCAAGTAACATTCCAACAGCTCTTTCGCATTCTGTTTTATTGCGGTTTTAGCAAAATAGTCATGCTCTTCAGTTTAGAAAAGCATTTAACATGTATGAATTATGGTGCTTCTATAGGCTGTTTTCAAAACCTTTCGAAACAGGTTATAAATTCCGTATGGTGCGAAATTTTAAGTATGAATTTATTGTAGCACTTATCATTAAACCATTCGAAAATAACAGATCTTTTGAGTTTTGTTTTATTTGTTATTATGAAATACTTCTTAAAGTTGTTTTATAACTACAAATTATACTTTCGAAACAATATGGTTTACTTTTGGCATTTATAAATGCTGCAAACTTTGCTGATTGATTAAAAAAATCGCGAAGTGAAGACGAGTAATAATAGCTGAGAACTTCATTCTCACAACAAATATAGCCATTAGATATGACTATGCTGCGTGCTTACTCACAATATGCATGCTGACATATGTTCAGCTACGACAATTATCTCGGTATCGGAATTTATGTTTGGTGGAAAGATACTAACGATAGAAGAAATAAACAGTGGCGCGTACCTGCCTCAGCCGACTTAAACGTTTCACATTTTCTATGACGGTGCACGTAATGCATTTCTCTGATTAAGTGCCGTCACGCACAAATAGTATAGTATTTTATTTTTACTTACTTGTATTGATTGATTTATTCGGCGTCTTAATCCGTGCCGAAAACTTCCTTTCATGTCGTTTGTTTAGTTTTGTTTGGAAATTTTGAACTGTCAAATCCCTTCTTATTAGGGTCATCATATATGTTGAAAAATGACCAATCGGAATTTGTAACAGCTATTCAATAATATTACATAAGCAATTACGCATTGTAAAAGCTTTTTAATGTCACATTTAAACATTAAGATTTTGAGTTGATTACATCGAAGCAAATCATCTCGGATGCCATCGCCATATTGTTTTCCACTTAGCGTCAGTAGACTTTGCATCCAAATATGTAGGTATACTGCATTACATTCATCGTATTTTATAAACAAATTTCCTACGAACATTCAAAATATATAAATAACAATAATTTGTCAAAACGATTTTTTTGTTTTCGAAAAATATTTTTTGAAAAATAATTGTAAAATCGGAGTTTTTGAAAGATCAGTTATATCAATGTTTTGCGCATATGACACAATAAATCTGATTCGGCACCATAAAATTATGCACCATACAGCAACTCTGCTTTAATTATTTTTATGATGATTCAGATTATTTTGTTTACATTTGAATATGGCATTTTATGGTTTCATATCAAGAAATTTTAATTTATTTTGTTGAGACTGAACATATTTTATTATTTCATGTGATTGTTTGAATAAAGCTAGATTTAGAGAATTATGCATGTCGAGATTAAATAACTTAGAAAAGGTTTTAAATAATGCCAACTTTCATTTATAGCAGTTTTCAAAAAGATTTCTAAAGGTTCTTGATGTTTTTTTGTTTATGTTTTGTCAGATTCTGATCTTGAGTCTGTCTTACATTTACACTTAAAACCATTGCAAGAGTGAGCCAACTGGGCAGATACTACACTTCAAGAGGTTTTGGTGTAAGCGATCAAGAAGCAAATACCTTGGCTTGTTTTATTGTCATAGGATTCAAATACTCTTGTAGCAAATCATAAAACTCAAAATGTTACTTGGGATGGTTTAGAAAGCTGATTTTGGTATATCCTGATAAGTCTAGAACGGAACTATATTTTTAATTATATATTTTCATATTTGTATTTATATATTTTTCAAATATGTATTAATATTGTCACGCTCTCATTTTATCATTTATTCATATTTTCCTATGTTCAAATTTTTATATTTCCATTTCATCTTGTTTTCGTATTTTCGTTTCTTCTGCGCGTTCATATTTTTATATATTTATGATTTATATTTTTATACTTTCGTTTTCTCTATTTTCATTTTTATAGCATGTGAATATAATAGTGTAAAAGTGTAAGTTATTTTCATATTTCATATTTATTATTCTTATGCTTTCATGTGTTATATTCTCATAATTTTGCTTGTTTCAATGTTTACTTCTTATATATTCATGATTTATATTTTCATATATCCATATTGCCATATTTTGATATTTTTATTTACTATCATATTCATTATTATTTATATTTTCAAATGTTCATATTAATTTTTTTTATATATTTTCATATTTTCATATATACATATTTTGATCCCTTCATATTGTCACATTTTCTAATATCTATTTTACCACATTTTCATATAAATATTTATCAAAATTTACTAAAACTAGTTTAATAAAAATACGGGAAGATCGAGAGGGCATCATTTGCCTAAGACGTTATTATCTGACAAAATTTTATTACGTTCGATGATCAAACATTAGAAAAACGGGAGAAGAGGACAAGATAAAAAGAAGATACATTTCCAATACAATAGAAGAAACATATTTATTTTAATAATTTTTACCATGTTTTTTATAATTTTTGACACACGGTGATCTAGTGACGTCATTTCTTGAAGCTGAGGTCCTTCGGTCAGGGACACGAACTATTTTTCAAATAATGTAATCCCAATCTAAATATTTATATTTCCTTTTCAGCTGAAACAGTGTTGCTGGTGAAGTTTTGTTTCACACCAAGGATCAATTTGCTCTTTGATTTACATAAATTTCAACGTTTTTCTTCTATTCTTAATATTCCCACATTTTCTCAAATTACCATGGAGCTCCATATATTTTAAATATTCTCGCATAAACATTTATAAACAATCATCTTGTCGTAAACGACTTACCTAACCAAATGACAATTATCTTCACTTTCAGAAACATTGGCTGACGAAGATTCTGAAGACGCATCACACTACATCACACTCATATACTACAACTTATTATTTCAGAAATATGTGCAGAATGCAAAATCAATGGAATTGTTTTGCTAAAATCTATTCATTCATATTACATTCAAGAACAAAACATCACCTTTACAATATCAATTCCAATAAAATATAATATTCACGCTTTTCGCCAAGAAAAGCACCCTTAATAACCCATCCAAATTCCAACTCCAGATACCTATGAAGGTCGCGCGAGTTCTCCGCATCTTCTTAAGTAGGTATCTAATCAACACTTCCACCCAAATCCCCACTGATCGTAAGGACCTGGCCAGGTGTTGAACAAAGGGATGTTGAAGAAAACTTACAAGCCCCAGGCTGTTTTTCTCGCATCTAACGCCTATCGACAGCCAACCCAGGATATGTGCGGTCAGGTATGCTATGCTATGCTATCCTGATATGTTCAGAAACTACTCAGAGGTGTCTAGACGAGGGTGATTTTGCAGAAAGTTGGAAGTCCCAGAAACTGGTACTGCTGCCAAAACCAGGGAAGCCGCCGGGAAATCCGGCTTCATACAGGCCTATATGCCTGATAGACACAGTTGGGAAACTTCTGGAGAGGATCATCCTCAACAGGCTGACGAAGTGTATGGAGGGTGAGCGTGGACTGTCAAACATGCAGATTCCGCAAAGGAGTATCGACAGTGGATGCAATCCGGAGAGTGCTCGAGAGTGCTGAGAAGCGTCCAAACAGAAGCGAAGAGGAGATCGATACTGCGCAGTGGTTACGATAGATGTAAGGAACGCGTTCAACAGTGCAGTTTGAAGCTTCGTGCGCTGCACAGAATGCGAGTTTCCGAATATCTTTGCACATCCTAAAGAGCTACTTCGAGCAGAGTCCGGTGTACGACACGAACGAAGATATAAAGTCGATGCGTGTTACAGCGGGTGATCCTCAGGGCTCCATACTCCCCAACCCTCTGGAACGGAATGTGATGGAGTCCTGACACTGGCTGCCCAGGAAAGTGAAAATCGTAGGTTTTGCGGACGACGTATCATTAACAGTGAAGGGAGACACTCGAAGAATGTACGTCTTTGACGCCTCCTATTCTTCGAATGTCACCACAAAACGGAGGTGCTATTAGTCAGCAACCGCATGGCGATCCAGCGGATGGAAATCGTCGTCGGAGGACATGCGATTGCTTGAAGCGATCATTGAAGCAACCATTTCAACAACCACGTTGTTTACGCTTGTGAAAAGTCGGCGTAGGCAATGAACGCAATAGCTAGGATCATGCCAAACGTTGGCGGCCCAAGAAACAGCACGAGGCGTCTGCTAGTTAGTCTGTCATCGATACTGGGTATGGGGCTCCTGCCTAGGGCAATGCACTACAAACCAAGCGGAACCGGGAAAAGCTGAAAGTGTGTAGAACGATATCGTCGGAGGGAGTATGCGTTATCGCTGGGATGGTACCCATTTGCATCACCCTGGCAGAAGAGAAGAAAAAAATTTCCATACCAGTTGAGAGACACGGAAACATGAGAAAGGTGGCGAAAATTTGTTCGATGGCGATGTGGCAAGAGGGACAGTAGAGAAAGGAAGGTGGACCCACCGACTTATTCCAAATCTGTCGACGTGGATGAACAGAAAGCATGGCGAAGTAAACTCTACCTGACGAGTTACTGTCACGGATGCTTTCGGAAGCATAACAGGTTCGACAACCAATTCCCGTTATTCCAGAACGTGAGAATGTTGAAGAAACGTCGGAGCATATGGTGTTCGATTGTCCGCAGCGGGAATTCGTAAAGAAATGCCTGTTCCAATTGCGGATAATATCGCAGAGCAAATGTGTCACGAGGAAGTCACGTGGCGGTAAGCAGAGCCGTGACGCAAATACTGTCGAAGCTGCAACATAGATGGAGGCGAGATCAGCGGATAAGTTCCAGTTCTGGAGAGTAATCAGCGCAGTGAGCAGTGTTTGGCTTCTCGTCGGGGCGCAGTGTAGAAAGTCTTGCTAACGGAATCGTCGGACCGACCTTGGCACTCGAACAGCCAACCTGCTGAAGAAAGAAGCAGAAAGCGCTTCGGATACGTAGGGCACCGAATACGAAGTCGGCGCAATGCGTTAAAGCGTCCCTGCGATAGCGCGGATCAGGGCACCACCAGTGCGGAAGTTTCCTTCATCGGAACTGGTGGACAACCCTAACGCCAGGGGAGTCAGGAGGATTCGAGTCGAAGTTTGGAGCATGACCGTCGAGGGATCGAACGTTGCAGTGAAGCAGAGGACAGCCAGCCAGTCGGTGAACTAGCATAAACTAGGGACCGAATTTTAGAAGACGCATGAGCACCGCCCTTCCGTTTTGAGTTTATAGACTGAGAATGCGTTAACCAAGTGAACAATTGTCGACACTGTCAGAATTGTAACGAGATTCATCCGTCATTTCCATGCAAAATTGTGTTCCAAACGAGCCAGAGACCTGCCAAATTCTCGAAGGGAGAGTACTCAGTACGTGCCTGAGAGTCATATGTATCTCGCAGGCGGCATGTGTAAATTATATGGTCATATCCCGGTATAATAAAGAAAATTATTTCATTAAACTAGTCACTATTACACTTTTATTTAGTTTTGTTTAGAAAATTATTTTGAGCTTTTTAGTGGAATGTCTTCACTTGTCATAAGACGAATTTGTACAATCCATTTCATTCCACCACTCAATGGTACCTTGAGCTACGTATTCGACCTCAACAGTAAGGTCGTCTTCAGTTTCGTACTTGACTCGATTTTCGACTCAAGTACGAGACACTGAAGACCACCTTACTGTTGAGGTCAAAATACGTATCTCAAGGTACAATTAAGTGGTGGAATTTAATTGATTGTACAAACTCTTATGACAAGTAGTTTTGTTTGTGCAAATTGATAAAATTTAAGATCTCGTCACTACTTGCCCTGAATCTAGACGAAAGTCGCATTCCTATCGCTAACCTTTTATAAACTATTATTTGCTAATTCAAAAATCAATAGTCGATGTCGGCAACATTGTCCTCCTCAGGTGTTGTTACCACGAGTTCCTGCTGTTTCAGCGTTTCCGATGCGTGTCGAATGTCCGTTACCATGTCGGTTGTGGGTTCGGTAATGTTGCTACAGATGAAACGGGTCTGATATTCCATAACTAGTACTCGCGGACATGCTTTCGCTGATCTATAGATTCTACTATTCGTAGTATTTTAAATTTTGAGGACAATCACGGAATACAAAACTGAAAGCACCTGCGGTCTAAGGGCACCCCATTCAAAACGGAAGGCATGCACAACTGTCATTTTATTCATCCACGCATGCTGCGACGCAGCAAAGCCGAAATAATAAAAATGACAGTTGTGCGTTGTTGATGTTGTTAGAAAACGTACATTTATGAAATCTGCTCGGATATGTGGGTGCGCCCCAAATGAATATTTTCCAAGTTGTAATCTTGCATTTTCAAAAACATGTAGGCAGTCAATCACCGTGCGTATCCATAAATGGGGTAAACGTTTGCTCTTATGAAAATATTTTTCGAGAAGTAAGAACATGTCACTGAAGAAAAATAGAAATAAGCCAAATTACCTTGACAAATAGTTGTTTATACGAAGTAAAAGGCAAGTAAATTAAGAAAGGCACTTTAACTGACTTTAACTTTAACTGAACGTCAAAACACAAATTGAAAAAAATATAATGTTCAACTGAGTTGATCAATAATTCATGTGCCCTGTCAGAACGTAGCATTACAGCATTTTTAAATCTATAAGAGTGACATTTCTTAGAGTGAGTTTTCTCTAGAGCTCATCACTATAGCATAAGCAGTGCATGTTACAATTAATCATAATTATCGATAAATCAACAAACGATCGTTACATCATGGGTACTTTATCGTTAACGAAGCAGCATCGTAAGATGAAGATTCCAGAGGCATGGGGCTGCCTTCACTGAAATAAAGTTAATGTAAAATAGGTATATAAACGATGGGACATAATTTTTATATATAGTTTTTAAGGTAAAGTGTCAAACTTTAAGGAAAATGTTTCTAAATCACCAAAATGATTGTACAATGAATGCAGCGGCAACTTCCACGATCGCAAGAACGTTCTGATACCTCTCTACTTTAAACAAATAGTAATTATATAAAATGTCAGTGAAAATTTTGTAGATTGAAATGTTGCTTCCTTATTTGGGTGTCTAATGGCCAACTAAACTGTTATACAAACAGTAGCGCCAAATCAAACGTCATTTCATGTGTCACTATCACATTCAATCAAAGAGAAGAAATGTCAAAACAAAATCGAACCGCTTTCGAAAGCTTGGTCATCAGGTAAAAGCATGACGAGGACGTGTATCCAAATATCGATGCATCCAAAACAAAACGCAGTGCTGTCTTCGCACACGCACACTGCTCCATCCACCCATGCAAAGCGCGTTCGTGTCACTAAACAGTCAAAATAAATGCTCAGTTGTATTGGGCTTTCTGGCCAGCGAGCACAACTTTGATGATGGTGAACTTTTTCCGAACCGCGGACACTACAGAGACGGAGGAAATTTCTGTCATATTACGCCTATTTGTCGCGCCCGAAAGTGACCAAAGTGACGCGTAAAGTGTAGCCGTAGATATTCCCCGTCGAAGCACATAAAGTTGGGTGGATTCGTGCGTGATTCGACGGTGAAAAAGTGAATTTTCTGGCACGATCAGTGGCCCCGTTCCATAGTGAGTTGATTTAGTTACCGTCGGTGGCGGAGCGAAGAGTTTGTTGGTTGGATGTTTGACAGACGGAGTTGGTTGCGCCAGACGCCATTTTAGAATTTTATTTTGCCTTGGAGTACGAGCGCAT